>NC_135506.1:2696819-2951819 GCF_052857255.1 Amblyomma americanum | reverse complement strand
ATACACTGGCGCAGTGTCCCAAGGTTGGCGAGCGCTTGAGTCAAAGAAGTACTGATGGTACATAAATCAATCACCCAGACTTTTTATTTTCTTTAAAATAGAGAAAATAAAAACCTCTCTGAATCTCTCACTTTATATGTGAACTCTTAGAAACGACAGCAAGCGGCCAAATGACGGAGAGTGAACTTTGCGACAAAAATGACCATTTCTTGACGCCTGCGGCAACGCAAGAATAGCGCTGACGCAGCATTGCGTTTGCATAAGCGTTCCATGCATTACGAGGGAAACGCGTACATCAGCGAACAATGGGCCTAACCCGGTGTCTGCTGCATACGCCGCATTAGGGTAATTATGCGGCTTCGTCGAGAGCGGATCTCGGCTCTCGCGAGGACGTCTTGAATTTTCATATCAGGTAATCAACGGAGGGATGATTTTGCTAACATATTATCTTTTCCCTCTGGATACGCTACGCAAACCACCGTCAAATCCCATTCAGCATAAACAACTGTGTTAAGTATTTTTTTCTCTTTTGTGAATGTGCGTCGCTACAGAATAAATACAAATAATTAACTATTACAGCCATCCACTCGCCTGAAACCTGCTTTTTGGGGGGGAGAACAGTGTAAATCAATCAATTGGTAAGCAGAATCGACAGTGTTGGGGAAAACGGTCTAGGCTTACAGCATTGAGCTGCTTTATACGGGTCAGTCGTCATCTATAGACAGGGATGACGAAGCATAATTGCCGAATGCGATTCCGCCATCCTCACTCAGCTGTCAAACCTTGGTCAACGCTTTCGGTCAGTGAGGATAGCGTCGACGTGAGTTGTGGTTTGCCCTCGTGACGAATGTACCGAGTGCGGTCCTTTCATGCAAGTAAGCCTGGTCATGTATGTGCCGCACTAAAGAGCGCAATAAGACAGGAGTGGAACGACAGAACACGCGATAGACTTATCCTGTCGTTTCTCTCCTTCCTTTAAAACTAATTTTCGGTATAGTGGAAGTTATCGTGATTATGCTAATCGAATGCGTCACCGATTTTCATATTCACAAAGAAAAAAAAACCCACAGGCGATCGGTGCGACAATCCGACTGAAATATGCGGGGCGTAAGCCCCCCTTCGCACATGACACACATTTCTTTGCCCCTCACAGATTCTGCGTCCTGCTCCTCCTCCGCCATCTCGGACACGTGCTTGGTCAGCATTACGCGAATCTATCGGTCTTGCTCCACGATTCAGCATCTCATCTGCGTCAGTGTAACGTTGATCACCGACCCATTGATGCCATACTGACCCTGGTTGTATACATCGGGCGTCGTACTTGCACGAAGGGTGTGCTTGTACATGTTTTCCCCTCGAGAGCATTTTTTTTCTTTTTTTTTTTTGCGCCAACGCGCTCTCCGAAGGCGATGTTCGACTCGCCGCGCGTCTTATACCCCTGTCACACGGGCATTTCAAAGGCCCTCGAACCGATAGTCTATCGACTCAAAGGCGATCGAGCGCTGCTACACGGGCAGTTTCAATGGCCATCGAGTCAATAGCCTATCGAGTCAACGGAGCAGCGCGGAACTCCATCGAGATTTCGAGGGCCTTCGAGCGCTGCCCAAGGTTGCTAGCGTTGCTTCGAGCGGCGCCAAGCACACTTTTGTACACGATACATTCACGGCACAAAAGCATGCACAAACATTATTCGCCTGAACTTTAATGCAGACAGTCTGTACAATAATTTTAAAATTGTATCAGTCTGGTTTTTAGCGCATTGAGCGCACTAATTTTTACGTTGCGGTCTTCGCGCTGCTTGCGTAAAGTCGCGAGTAAAAAAGATTAGCACTAGTGACGTGCCACAGGACCGGCAGGCCGGCAGACAGCCACGCTGGGCGCTGCGGTTACGAACACGCCGATAACAAATGTGCCAGGTGTGTTCGCAAAGCACGGCGCCCGGCAAGCCGCACGATGCGATTTTCGCCGTTCCGGTGAAGTCATTGTGCAAATCTTTTTTTACTCGCAACTGTACGTAACGCTGACACATGGCGGCGCCCTGGCCGCCCGCTTCACAGCGATAACAGCTTCGCCGCTAATCCCTCAAAGCAATATCGTGTTCTAAACTGTTGTATTTGCTTCGATTTGCGCATTCCTACCCTCCCATAAAGTTTCAAGAAACAAATAGCTTTTGTTTTTCAGATATAAAGCCGATTTCCCAGGTGTTAAGCCTGACTAAGCAGCGCCAGACAGCGCTCCGACGCAGTGAACTGGCTTGGTTTTGACTCGTCTCGTATTATAGTGGCTGCAGCAGTGTCTGCATCTGTCAGTAGATGGCGCTGGGAACAACGCACGTACGTTTAACTAAAACGGTTTCAAACGACTTGCGCGTATGCGTGTATTTCAGCATATATTTATAAAATATTTTTGTTATCTGCACAAAACTCAAAGTAGTGATTGTGGCGCCACACAATCTTGACGTAAGACACGAGAACCATTTTAATGGTCATTTAGATATGCCGTGTAGCAGCGACACAACTCTTCCGAGTTCGATGGCGATTGAGGATTTCGAAGGCCTTCGACTCGAGGGCCATTGAAACTGATGCCGCTTGTTGAAGGTCCCGCATTCATGGGACCAACTCAAAAGCACTGCACAGCGGCGTTAAACCGTCAAGGGTAGCTTGCAAACAACCACTTCGAAGGAAGAGTGGCATAGCATCGCTCTGATTGTCCACTCCTCTTCTCAGCTCACTTTCCCCCTCACCCCCTACTTTCCTTGGCAGCAACCCACCCGGTTGTTCCCATGCCAACCACATTAAGGGTGTGCATTCCTCCGCACGCGTCAGAACCTCACCCATCCATCCATCCATGCCACCTTCCGGCCCCTTCCTCCTCTCCCTTCCAAGTAGAGAGGAATATTTCTCTCTCCGCTTTACCACACTCGTGGCAGGTGGAAGGTGGCAGGTGCTCGGCTACTGAGCTGCAGTACCCGGGTTGAACCCGGCCTCTGTGGCCATGTTTCTCTGTCGGCGAAACGCAAAAAGCTCCCGTGTGCCGTTGGGTGTCAGATCCCCACGTGGTCGAAAATAATCCAGAGTACTGCACCACAGCACCGATTTCTCTCTTTCTTCTTTCGCTCCCACCTTCCACCCTTCCCTCACTGCGCGGCTGGGGTGTCCGCCGAGATGTGAGACAGTCACTGCGGCATTTCTTTTCTTCAATTTCATTTTTATTTTGCGGGTGCTTCTCGGAGGCTCCCTCCGACGTGGGGTTTCCGCCATGGGTAAGCGTGGTAATTTCCGCCGTAAGATATTTCTTTCTTATATATTGAACACTCTCTTTGTGGAAGACAATTGAGCTTCGGATAAGATGCAGACCTGCTCTGGCTGCAGCGACCGCTTCGGTGCATGCTACAGCTCAAGCAAGTCGGCAGAGCCCGGACCGACGAACACCAGCAAAATCATGGTCTATCAATACTGCGCGATCGCTCAACCGTAAGAGGGAAACAACACGGATGCGCATCCGTGTGATGGTTAATAATGAGAGACCATGATTACAGCCAAAGTACCCAATTTGAAACCCTCTTAACTAGCAAAATTTTACCGCCAAAAAAGGAAGAGAACAAATAAAGAAAGAAAAAAGAAAGGAAAAGAGAAGAAACAAAGAGTGAAAGAAAAAGAGAGAAGGAAAGACATCGAGAAAAAAAAAGCAAAAAGGAAGGGAAAAAGAAGTAGAGAGAAAGGAAAGATGAATGAACGAAAGAAGAAAGAAAGCAAGAAAACTAGGAAACAAAGACGGCAGTGATAAAGAAGAGAAAGAAATACGCCACTTCGGCAGAGCCCAACTTCTTCCCTTGCGAGAGAGGCGCTTCCCTTCGTCTTGGAAGGGTTTGGCGCTGACACACGTCCAAATTTGTTCCGCTTGTTCGGCGACGGCGCCAGAGATCGTCAGATGGCCCAGCGGAGGAGCAGTCGGGAGACAGGAAGGACCAGAAAAGCAGGAACGAGAAGCCCGGCCACTCAATAGCACTCCCCGCCAGTGGGGCGGTCCTTGCGAGGCGCTACACAGTACGCTTGGCGGAAGTCGTATTTGCATAACGCTTTCGCTATGCGCCCACGGCGAGCAAATTGGCGGAGACAGCTTCGCTCTGGGAGACGCTTCTCACTTCCATTTTTCTTTTATTTGTACGTGGTGCAGGACTGACTGCGGAAGAACAGCTGTCACATTTATCGATTGAAGGGATTTCCTTTTTTGTCTGTTTGTTTTTATTTTAATTTCCAGAATACGTGAGCGCCTTCGTTTCCTCGCCTTGGTATTCCGAGCAAAGCTCTTGCCAAATTTTCGCCCCCTTCATGTTCTGTGTCCCTTTTATTTCGTGTACGCAGGTCGCATGTTCGATCCAGGCCGCTGCGGCCATATTTCGATGCAGGTGAAATGTAAATACGCTCCTGTGCTGTGTAGTGTCAGCGCACGTTAAAGAACCTTATGCTTATCTATATTAATCTGAAGCCCTTCACTACAGCCTCCATCTTGGCCCATGTGTCGCTAAATCCCTCAACTGACTATTTTATTCTTTTTCGTGCGTTCCTTACTTTTCCGAAACGCGATAGGAGACCCAGACGCGCAGCCGGGTTCCGGGATTGCTCCTTTCCACCTATTACTGCCTTCCTTTCTGCCAGAAACTCGCGAAGCTGCTGAGGAGTCACAGGACCTCGAGATTAGATGCACACGCGCACCCGTGGTAGAACATATGGATTGGAATTTGAAAGCACCCGCCGACTTTCGCAAGAAATAGGTTGGGCTCCTATTAAATCTGCACAGCACGGCTTGTACAGTCCCGGACATAGTATTACGGAGCACGCTTCGGTGATTCGAACTCTCCCCCCACATTACCTAACGCAAATTAGGAGGTACTTCTTACACAGCTTAGTACACGTCACTGGCGCATTCGCGTATAAGCAGAATACACATTCATATGCCGCCACGGTGGCAGAGTGGCTATGGTGCTCGGCTACTGGCCCGAAAGACGCGGGTTCGATCCCGGCCGCGGCGGTCGAATTTCGATGGAGGCGAAATTCTAGAGGCCCGTGCACTGTGCGATGTGCACGGTGCACCGAAGCTGTGCCTACACATGTTTCACCACACCCACGTGAGTGGTGAAACATGTGCAAACACAGCTTCGGTGCTTCTTCATGATTGTGAGATTAAGTATCTCGATTCCCTAGATTAGAAGTGTTTTCGGAGGTGCATGCATCCTGGTTGTTTTTTGTAGTGTATTAATGCCTGTGTTTTTCCAATAAACCTCAGTTGTTAGACAGCGCATGTCCGTATTCTTTCTTCGTACGTGTCCGTCGTCGCTGCGCTGTTTTTTTTTTTTTACCACGTCCATGATGCACCAACTCGCTCAATTGTCGGTTCTTCTACATTTAACAGGGTGCCAAATCAAGCCCTGTGCGGTGCCTTGCTGTGTACAGACGTTCATAGTCTAGCGACTGGAGTGGGGCCACCGATCAACTGGCTGGCGTCACAGATTCGCCGAAATACAGAGGCCAGTTAGCAGGGCAGTGGAAGCAAGTGAGGCACCGACAGCTTTACTGCTGTGCACTATGAAAAGAAAGAAATAGAAGCAGCCGGAGAACTGACGGAGACTATGAAAAAAAAAGTTATTCTTGGTGTGCTATGTGGTGATTGAGATAGAGCATTCCGGAACAATAAACGTTTCGCTTGTACAGCTTTCTAACTATGAAGGCCAAATGAAACAAAATTTTCACACCGTAAAAAGAGGTTTTCTGTTGCTATGTCAATAGAGAGTTGTGAAAACAAGAAATGGCATTCGTAACAGAAATGAGTACAGCAAGCATCGCTCAGAATCTTCGCTTTTCGAACCGAAACTCGAAACGGGACCGCCATTATTATGTGCCAGAAATGACGCAAAAATAGACCACTCGGGCCAACGAGGTGTTGCTCTGTCCCGCAACTGTGGCGTTTCAGTTTTGCATGTAAAATATTTTGTTTTGTTCCCAGGCGCCGTTAGCGTTTAATTCCGGCCTGTTAGCGACGCGAAAGACGATCGCAAAAATTTACAGCAGTGCGAACGAACACACGCTAGCCGAGACCAGCTTTGTTTCAGCTAGGTCGTCGGTTCGCTTCCTGCCTTCCTTCACCGAGAAGACATAGCGCTGCTGGTACACCTCTTAGGAAAACCCTCTTTTGCGGCTCTAGAGACGATGCGAACTTCAGATTCGTTGTGACCAATCCGGGCAAGGACACTACCAGAAGGCCACGCGAAAGAGAAGATATCGCCAAATGCCGCACAACGTTCGCTGTTTGCCGTGCCTCCAACTCACATTCTCGACCCTCCCATCCCGGATCACACATAGGCTGTG
This sequence comes from Amblyomma americanum, assembly GCF_052857255.1. NCBI lineage: Eukaryota > Metazoa > Arthropoda > Arachnida > Ixodida > Ixodidae > Amblyomma > Amblyomma americanum. The sequence goes on along the minus strand of NC_135506.1, from coordinate 2,945,454 downwards.
CTAGGCTTGGATCGCTCCAAGGCCTTTGATCGCCTTGGCCATCACGCGATCAAGGCGCCCCTCTCCCCCTCGAGCATAGGTGAGCGTATACATACACCCATATTCAAGGATTCCTTACTGACCGTATGGACGAAATTCCCCTCGACCCCCACACATCCCCCCATACACTGTTGGTAGTGTTGGCAGCCTCCACCCTCCCCCCCCCCCCCCCCCCCCCAAGGACCAGCCCTCTCCCTTTTCCACTTCAATGTCACATTCATCTTCCTTGCTCATTGGTTACGGTGCTCGGCTGCTGACCAAAAAACGCGGGTTCGATCCCGGCCGCGGCGGTCGAATTTCGATGGAGGCTAAATTCCAGAGGCCTGTGTACCGCGCGATGTCAGTGCACGCTAAAGATTTCCAGGTGGTCGAAATTTCCGGAGCCCTTCACTACGGCGTCCTACATAGCCTGAGTCGCTTTGGGACGTTAAACATCCATAAACCAACTGTTCAACTGATTGCCCCAATTTTATTTCCTGCGTAATTAATTTCCTTTACTTCCTTACATGACATGATTACATTTGAGTCATGCTAGGACCTCGTAACCACAATTAAACTCAAGTTTTAATCCTTTTAATTTCACAGCTAACCGCGTGACGTCTCGACCAAGCGGGGTTTTCTCGATACGCCGATGCTAGCAACTACGGCTGTTTCTTCGCTGTTTCTACGGGAGCTTCACGCTGTCGTGTAAATTATCTGTCGTTACGACAAAACAATTTATCGCATCTTGGGCACGATTCTCTTGTGTATTTTTTCTTCGACTCAGTACCCACAACGATAACTGACAGCGCCATGACAGCAACACCAGCAGAGCTTCGTGCTGCATGCGAAGCGACAGGCTGACCCGATGGCGTCACCACAAATACCTTCGTGCGGGTAAGGGTCCGACAAACGAACACCGCCCTGTCAAAACAGCCGAGGCTATTAACGATCCGCTTATGCGCGCCACGGAGCACGGGAATGCCATTTGCGGGACGCCCTCCGGCTGAGGCGCGTGTAGGGAACCACTCCGGAGACCAAATGAAAAATGCACACCCGAACAGCACCCGCGTCCGCGATTCCCAGAAGCATACAGCGTGGGAGCGCGGCCGCTTGGACGGAGCCAATGGACTGGCGGGCTTCGGAGAGGATCGCATTCTCAGGATCCCAAATATCAGCGCCCGGAGAGAAGGTCGCATATAGGTTCATTCGGTGCCCGCCATACAGGTGGCGCCAGTGGCGCTGTCATGTTTGTGTCTCTCAGTCGCTCTCGGAAGAAATGTGCACACAGTTTGTTGTGAGGGCGTAATAGAGATAGCACTGATTCATGTGTGCGTGTTGTGTTGAGTTTTATGGCACATAGGCAACTAAGGCCATCATGCGCAAAGCTCAAGGCATGAGAAAAGTTCCCGCAGAGTTCTAAGAAATATGAAAAATCATCGGTGGTGCAGCGCCTAAAATGTTAGTACTGGTTTAGCGATGACAAACGAAACATATGCCCCTAAGCATATGCCCCTAAACATGCCCCTAAGCATCTCAGGATGTTTGAATAAACTTGATTTGATTTGATATTTAAGAAACAGCTACTAAGAAAAGCTTTCGAAGAGGGTCGGATAACCTCAGCAACCATCCTGGCTGAGCAAGGACTGATTGACAGGTATATGTGTCAGACGAATTTAGCAACCCTCATATTGCAACTGGGTGTTTTTGACGTTGGCTGTTGGACGCAGTAGCCGATATTTACATAAGCAGTGAGATTAGCACGGTCTTCGATACAGTCATCTAGGCAGATTACGTTATCCGCAAGTATGTCATTTTTTCGTCAGTTTCAGGCATCGCGTGCAGATTGAAAAAAGTTTGCGACCATTTGTGTTGGCAGCGCATCGCGGACTATCACTTTCCCTCTCCCCCGGTCTCTCTTCACACAACCGGTCATCTGCAGGAATAAAAACAGATGCCCGAAAAGAAAAATTCCGTTCCTTTTTGGCTGCCAGCTTGGATTGGTATATTTTGTGCCTGCCTGTTGAAAATTAGCTACATAGGCTATATGTGCGGGAAAATCTTTTTCTGAGTGGCATTGCTTTAATGGAACCTTCTTTTTTTTTTTTAGTAGAAACTTAACGCGAAAGGCTACATGAGCATTATGCCGTGCTGAGATTGCGTGGAAGAGCAGGTGACACCGCCGCATATTCTGGCAGGCGTTTCATAGCGGAAATTGTGTGCTCAGGAAATGACGTCAGGGAATAGCCACGCCCCATTTGTTTAATAGCGAAGGACACAAAGACATAGAAATCTGAAACGCCACAGAAGAAAGGCAAGAAAGATATATAAATGGGTATTCCAGTAGATCGTGTGATGGTTCAATTTCAGAGGTTCTAATTTCAAGGAAGGAGCTGAACAATAGTAAGTTGTTTTTTTTGTAGCTTAATTCTCTTTCCGTCCATTGTATCCTTTTGCAAGGTTTTGATTTTTCCCGCCCTGAATTCTGGTGAATGCCGAACCGCCTTTGTCAGGCCTGGGTACTTACGCATTCATATCGCCCGTTTAATTCCTTTGTGATTCGCCGAATTTATTCCGCGAAACAAAGGAGCTGCAAAGAACACGAAAAAAAGCGACAGCTCAGTGCGGATATGAACTATGTACCGCTCGATAGGGCTTCATTATACAATTAACGACTGTGTGTCGTGTTGGAGCTGTCTAACCTCGCACCGCATGGCCCCCGAGCAAAGCGAAAGAGCATAATTAAAACCGTTCAATAATTTTACGCTATGCGCTGCCTCGCTCAGTTCCTCGTACTGCAGAGGGCGCCTTCGGTGCTGCTGGTTCGTTAGTGTTCCATCAACATTTCCGCTTAATTCACCCGCGGCAATAGAAATGTCATAGAGCAGTCTATACGCAATCTATAGATTTATATGACCATACGATTTTAGTATACTTCAGTCTGTAGACTATGAATGGACAAAAAGAAATATCTATTGGTAGGGAATAGAGCCTATAAGAAGCCTATATACAGTCTAGAGACCATTTTTATAAGTTTTGGCTGTGCGGAAGAATAAATCTTCCGAAACGCTTAATACTGTGGAAGCAGTAAGGGATTTTCTCGCCCGCTCTCTGTCATACTATACCTCTCTGAGCACGTTCCAGATATAGAAATGTAGGAAGTTGGGCAGATGTGTTCGTATCTGGGCCATATTAACATTTATTTCTAGATATGAATATACCAGGTGTTTCAGGGAAGAATTCTTAAGAATAGGCGTTTTGAGGTGAAAAAGGCTTTTTCAGCATAGCATTACATGTGTTAGAGGCACTTGAAAGCAGGTAAATCTTCTTAATTACTAAGCTGGTAAACTAAATTTTAAAAAACAACTTTTTAACTATTAGAGTTAGGCGTCTAGTTGCAATTAGAGATTTGTAGCCGGTAATTAATAATAGCGAGACCAGATTTTAGAATTTCGAAAAGACGGTTACCCTCACCGCTGTGGCTCGACAAAATTTAGCTATTTCGACTAGTTACTGCACTGGAGGGGTTGTTAGGCTTGCATACTCTCCGAATGCGCATGTATTTTGGCACAATCCAGCCAAATTTGTTGGGTCACAGTGCCGGGGGTAATCGCGCTTTTGAAATCCTAAAAACTGATATGGCAGTTACTAACGGCCGGCTACCTATTTTTAATTGCAACCGGGCGCCCAACTCTAATAGTTAAAAAGTGAATTATTAAAAACTGGTTAACCAGCTTACTAGTTAAGATGATTCACCGGTATTCCACCAACCTTGGCAATACTATGCCATAAAAATCATACCTTTATCTCAAAAATCCTATTTCGAAAATCACTTAGTCTCCCCTGAACCACCTGGTATATATTGTCCACCGATGGCAGGACCTGCCAACGATGGGCAGAGGTACATGGCTTAAGCACTGCACCACTGCGCCAGCACCGGTAGGAGGGCTCCCATGGATCTGCGAATTTAAAGTATAGAATGACCAATTCCGCATATGTGGGCACTAACTCATTATCGCTATCCGAACAACTTCCATCCGTGAACAGTGGATCCCAAACACCGGAACCGAAGTGTAAAATGCTAGCGCACCTAATTCGCATGTGGTTTAACTACGCAAATTGGCCCTCAATTTTGTTCTTTATCTTTTGTTGGTTCTTTATCTTTTGGCACTAGTCTTTTACATTTTATCAATTTCTGTCCAAGTTTCTTCACGGCGATTTTTGACTCTACCTTTGACTCCGCTCTGCACTGTCTACGCCGCATACATTTCCGCCTTATATGGATGCACTGCCTCTGCGCCGCCCGTGTGCATTTACTGCAGCTGCAGCTTCAAATAGTCCGAGGCTGCCCGAAAGTGGCGAGAATGGCGTCATTTTGGTGTTCCATTTCACTCCCTAAGCTATCTATAGTGAGCGAACTCAATCTTCGACAGTGTGTTTTATGAAAGCAGCGAAATTGCTTCGTCATTCATTCATTTTCCAGTGGAAATGAATGACAGCATTTCCGGGAATCGACACGGAGTGGAAATAGGGGCCGCTTCAGAACGGAATTTTGATAGGACGGAGTGAACGACGACTTGTCTCTTGCTTAGTTTCTGGTTTCCCTTCCGTGTGTGCTCGAAGAAGTGGCCGCGCAAGAAACGAGGTCCCCAGGCGCAGCAATCATTGGCTGATTTTGGTCCTTTGATCAAAAAAGCCGCTGCTCGTATTCAGAAACATTCGACTAAAATGGCATTGAGTGCGAGGGTGACCTTTGGCGTATGCTTCGAAATCCCTCTCCGTAACACGAAGCCGTCAAGTCGGGCGAGCCAGACTCACCAATGGACTCATATCGATCCGAGTAAAGAAGTGCCCGTACAGACACCACATCCTTGCACCGGAATGGCCTGCCGTCCTCTTGCGCTTAAATTAGAATACAAGCTGGGTTTCTCGAAGTTCCACTGCGCTCCGGAAGGACAGGCGCGAACAGCGGCCGGTGCAGGCTGAGTACTCTTTCTTGTCTCCTTGCCGGCGGAGGTGTGGTAGAGGTGGAGGAGGATACCGAACTGGGCTTCGCTGACGAGCGGCAGGCCGTCGTTCGCGTGAAGAGTTCTCTCGAAGCAAGTAGGAAGACATTCAGTCCCGCTAACGGCACCGCGGGGCTGCTGTTTGCAAACCGAAGTGCTTGCGAAGGGAGCGGCATTACAACGGCGACCGACGAAGATTCTTTTTTTGGACTGATGCCCTTGAGAGAGAGGTGAAAAAGAAACGCCAAGTGAGGAGGTTTTCATCTGCGGATGGGTGCTTGCTTGGTGATATATGGAAGAGGATCTTGAACTAATGGTGCCTCCCGAGGTGATTCCTAACTTTGCTTTGAAATAAAGTTTAGCCTGTCCGTCCATCCGTCCGTCTGTCTTTACGGATGCACACAACGCCAGGCGAACGTTACGTACCAATAGTAATATAAAGAGCGTCACGTGACGCTTCACTGATGTCGATGGGACACCGTTTCATTACACTGTGACCTTGCGACTTCGTAAAGCGCTGCATGTAAGAAGGAACAAAAAAAAATAAACGACAGCAGAAAACAGAAATGAACAGGTGAAAAAGAATCCAAGCATCGCCGATTATACTACAGGCCGCAGCATCGTTTAAGGAGGACTCACGCTCTTCATCTTCTGTATGCTCATAAAACAGTCGCCTGCGCAGTACGGCCACGTTAGTGTCAGCACGGTGCCTATTTACGCGCCGGCACCCGCTGTGACCCCTGTAGACAGGCATCCCACGCGCTCCACTTATGAAAACATTGGGTGTCCGGCATGTGCGAATGCCTTCCTTTTAGCCGTCATGCAGCTAGCTGTAAAAGTGCACATACAAAATATATAAATGTACAAGTGTCGTAAGCGCTTCCTCGTGTTACCAGCTGCCGCATGGGAGGCGGGAACCTTTCCGATCCATAATCATTTTCGTTCCCACTGCCTTCATCAATATACTACGAAGATCAGGGGACACGAAAAAGAACTGCGATGGATAGCAGAATGCATTGCTTTGTAGCCGTCTCGGTGGGCCAGAATGGATACGCACTGTATTCCCTTTCATTCGCGTAAGACTCCGGCCCCAGTTACCACTTCAGGTTAGTACAGCAAATCGCGTCTGACTTCGTAGCTGCAAAAATTAACGCTGAATCGAGCAGCTCGTTCGCATAGCGCATTTTGTCGGTTGGGACGCTTTTGCAGTTATGTCATCGTCGGCGCGCAAAAGCTTATATAGCGCGGCTTCGTCACAGAGCGGAAATGCGCGCCGCATTACAACGCATTCGGTTATGAAGCAAACGGTTAATTTTGTAGAGGTAACGTGTTTCAGCTCTTTTGTAATGCGACAACATTGAAAGAGCCGCCACGAAGCTTGTAAACAGCCTTGGGAACTCGATTTGTGTGCTTGAAACGTGGCCTCAAAACAGATTACAGCATACAGGTACACAATGCACACTTCGACACGGGCCTCTGAGCCTAATTCGAGCCTCCGCGGTCTTAGGGAGCAGATTCTAAAAGTATGTTAGGCGACTGGCTCTGCATCGTTGTACATCAACGGATTTATTTAAGTGGTAGATCGAAATGTTAGGAGGCCTGTACGCGATCCCGTTACATAATGTGCGCGAAAACATCAAAACGAAGCAAAGCCCAGGGAAACAAGCTCTTCCCGGTAAAAGCATTCCTTTATTTGTGCCTTCTTTCAGTGCATGTCGCCCATGCTTGGGCAATCGCTTGGTCTGTCTCGGCGCTTTGGCTGCATTCGGCATTTTCATTCTCTGATCCGGAAGGTGCATCTTCTCTTCGTGGCATACTCTGAAGCATTGACTCGAGGCCGCATACTGAGGCTTTCCCTCGGCCCGTCTGTACTGGATGCAATCTCTAGCCATGCTTAGCTGCCCGTCGGGATCACTGCCCCCGGGGGGGGGCATTCATTTCGCCCCTTATTTGTCCACTGCCTAGCGTCCCTCACCGCAGATTTACCGCATTCCGCTTCTCCCCCTCTGCTTCCTTTCGTGCCCTCCTGCAGCTGCTATACACGGTTATTGGCGCCAGAATCCTGCACAATGCCAGCTGGCGATGGCGCAACAGCGCCGCCAACGTTCACACCAATGGGCGCAGGGACAGTTGGGGCATTTGGCTGATATCGCGTCCAGTGGCCCTGCCTGCTGCGAGGACAGGTGTTCCAGGGGGGCTGTATACTATACTCTACGGGGGTAAACGCTGTCTTACTGTGACGCAATCGAAAACTTCACGTGCAGCCCAAGGCAGTGTAGGCCATATGTGGGCTCCAGCCATACGGAAGATGTCGCTCACATCAGTCGCGTAGTTAAACTGGAGCTGAGGGGACCAGCACTTATAACGAAGGGGGTAACAGCGACAGCTGTATAATGGCACCAACCTGCAGGTCGACGACGTTGGCGTAGACGTCCGTACAGCGAAGGATGGAAGGAGGAGAGGAAAAGGGGAAGGGCATAGGAGTGGAGGTAGGGCAGCTGCTGCGCTCTGCTACGTGCGCCATGCCGCTTCCTATTGCTGGCACTGCTTCAATGCGAGAGCATCAGAGGGCCCCTCCACGAGAGAAGCCGCCATCCATTCGTCCGGGTCACGAAAAAGCACCTGCCGGCTATGGCAGGTTGCAATGAAATTAATTCAAATAAATTCAACGCAGTTGCCACCTGCCCACTGCGGCACAGCGCATCAGCTCATTGGTCGAGAGGCAGACAGCCTCCTCGGAAGAACTATCTCTGCAAAAACGAGCCTTACGGGAGCTCGGCCCCAAGGACGCTGCCGGGGCAGTGGCGCATCGCTTAACCGCTGCACCATTGCGCCAGTAGTGGCGTGAGGGCTCCAAGGGATGTATGAAATTATGAGAGAGAAAGAGTACTTGCGAGGGAGGGATTTATAATGCTATCGAACTGTGCTCTTTAGGGTAGATTAAGCGTTGTCCAAGTTTTTCATCGCACATTGAGGTCAGCATAACAGCTACCATCGGGTTGGAAGTATAGTGCAAACATATGTCAAGGGACCGGAAGCGGGCAGAGTGGGTGAGGGAACAAACGCTGGTTAATGACATCCTAGTTGAAATAAAGAGGAAGAAATGGGCTTGGGCAGGGCATGTAATGCGAAGGCAGAAAACCGCTGGTCCTTAAGGGTAACGGAGTGGATTTCAAGAGAAGGCAAGCGTAGCAGGGGGCGGCAGAAGGTTAGGTGGGCGGATGAGATGAAGAAGTTTGTGGGGATAACATGCCCGCAAGCTGGCAAACGATAGCGTTAATTGGAGAGACATGGGAGAGGCATTCGCCCTGCAGTGGGTGTAGTCTAGTTAGGCTGATGATGAGTTCTTTTGCGATAGACTTTTAATTGTTTTTTAATGATAATGTGCTTCCTTATATGCATCTACGCTTTTACTTTCACGTGTGAATTACCCTCTAGGAGTCATTAGGAGCTTAAACGAGCCCAATCTGCGGGGTCGATGTGAAACCAGGTGCTGCACAGAGCATGTTTCGTAACTACCCCTAAGAGATAGACCTCTATCCCCGCGTTCGCGCTGGGGAGAGAGTGGTGACCGAGCTATAGCACTGCTCTCTTTTGCTGAGCCATAAATCAAGTGTACAGCGTCTAATGAGTGGCCATAAATCATAATGGCACCTGGGAAACGCGGCGGCCGGCGCTGACACAAAAGACTCGCTGGTCATCGATCGATGTTGAGGCCTGCGTACTGACTGCTCAAGCCGTGTGTAGGCGCGAATAGGAAATGCACGTCGCATCTGAGGTACACACTGCCCCAAGGCAAGCGCGAAGGAGGAAAAGAGATAAAGCAGATATTATTCACAGCGTCCAGTCCTCAATTTGTCTTCATTCGTTGGTTCATTGGCTCGCTCTTTTATATGAATTTATCTACGTTCATTCACCTTCATTCTTGTCCGTGTCTAGTTCCTTTGGAGAACCTTTCTCATATCTTTGTTGAGCTCTCGCATTTCGATGATCGAGGTAGCAGTTCCGAACCTTTGGGAGCTTGCAAGGAGCGCGTCATTGTGCGCGCTGACGAAAGAAATTCATGCTCTGGAAGCCAAAGCTGTACTTCGTTGCGTCAGCAGTAAAAATTGTTTGATTGATTGATTGATTGATTGATTGATTGATTGATTGATTGATTGATTGATTGATTGATTGATTGAACGTAAGCTCATCAGCAGAAAATGACGTCAATATAACAAGATCCCACGACCGATTGTCATCGATCCCCTGACCGATGGATCACATGACGCCCTGAACCCCTATACACGTTACCATGACTCTCCCTGGAGCTGGTTCAAGAGCTGCGCCTCAAATTGTGTGAACACCCTTGCATTTGTTGTCATCGTTGTTGCTGTCCGTTAGCACATTCCTTAAAGTCACGTACACAGAGCTGAGCCACAGAAGCCAAGTTAAAGTCGCCTCTCCCTTCCCCCCATGGAAACAAACGACGCAATTCTATCATGCTTTCCAACAATCCATGGACTTCTTTTTATGCGGCGCTGTGAAACTTGAATGATCAAAGTGAAAACACCCCATTTTTCTGCCCAGTGCACCTCCGTTCATGCCGGGAGAGATGCAGTCAACTGCCAGCCCTGTAATTACAGGACGTTTCTCTGAGAACCATGGCGGAAGAATACCATGCATGCTGGGAGCTATCCCTCTTTTTGCCTGTTCAGAACTCTCGAAAGTTATTCGCGAAAGGAAGCGAAATAGAGTGGGGGAAAACGAAAATCCTACCCAAAAATGCACATAATTAACGCGGACTGGATCAGGCACGCAGCACTTAATTAGCGAGGAGAGGTAAAGCCACAGAGCATCGAACCAGCCGTAAAAGACACCCTTGGTGAGTTCTTGAAAGAAGATTGAACAAGCCGCTCTTCTTCAAGGCGAGCTCCGCTTGTCGCGGGGTTGATCTCTCCAACAACTTTCGAAATCTTTTTGTACATCTTGAATGCTTAGCACCCAGTATGGGAGCGCCAAAGGAATACAAAACTAAATATATTTTAATTTCCTTCGCCTCAACAGCTAATATAGGGGTACAATACCACGCGCGCTCGTGTTCAGTGAAGACGTGCTAGTAGTAAAAAAAAAAAAGAGCTCTGATGCTTGTATTGATTTCTTCACCCTATTCTTTTTTTTTTTAATCCTGCCTAACAAGCAGCGGAAGAAAAGCAGGTACAAGCTTTACGTATAGAGAGGAAGCTAAGTCTTTGTAGGCTCCCCCGAGACCGGTAATTATCAAAACTTAATTATAAATTCCGCAGCCCGCGGCCGGCGTGCTGATGAGGGAAAAACAGCCCCGTACTTGGCGTTCATGCTTTTGACGACACGTATCCGGTGTGTCATCAGCAGACGACGCAGCAGCTTCAACCGCTGCCGATTCCGCTGCATGACTTGACTTTACGAGCGAGCCTTGCGTGCCTTTGACGTAGTTCTTTCTGCTACAAGGATACATTACAGAATGGGGAATTACTCCACAGTAAACAAAGCTGGCGTTGGCTTCGGTGCTTTGTGTCGTTACTGCGTTCAGCACTTGCTGCCACAAGAGAATGTTGCTCGTGCCGAGAAGCAGACTGAAGTGTACGCAGATATAGCGGCAATATTCACTGTGTTGTACCCACACTGAATTGAGATAGAGAGGCTATTTAGTGAAGATAAGAGATTTTATCCAATGTGCTTTGAAAAAAAGCTGACCTACTACTCAGAGCAATAGCCAGGGGGGGGGGGGGGGGGGGGGGGGGGGGGGGGGGGGGGGTGGGGGGGGGGGGGGGGGGGGGGGGGCTTATGGGGCTTCAGCCCCCCCCCCCTGAATTTTTTTCGAACTGTCACGCACCGCTGGCCAAAACAACCCCGGCGCCGGAGGTTAGTCTAGATCTTGTCACCTACAGTGTCTTCTTCAGACTGGAAAAAGGCATTTTGGCGCGAGCATTGCTAACACGGGTTCGATTTCGTGGCAATGCCCATGCGCCTGGAGTCATGTAACGCAAGGGGCCCCATCCTAGCACAAAACTTTCAAAGGCCTAGCGATAACTCGCTGTTGGGACTAATATTTCGGTGCAATTACTCGCAATACATGACCGGTGACAGCGGCTGCTGCGCACTACACTGCAACGAAGGACAGCGTCAAAGAGATTTTTTCCCTGCCAGTTGCATGCGTACAAATATGTAAAGGCTCTTGAACGACAAACATTCATTAAAATATATCATGGCCTTTACGTTTTTAACATCAGCGGCATGCACTCCTTTGCTGGTTCCGGGCCGATATAGTTCTAGACTTCGTGTGATATTTTCTTTACTTATTAAATACGCAAAAACATGGAAACATTAGTATTAGTTATGTCTACCACGAGTGAAGGATAAGGGGATAGTTGGTATGACATGATTACAAGACATAAAACTGAGCAGGGGACAAGACACAGAAGAGAAGCAAACAGGAACAGCTCGTCCTGTTTACTTCTCTGCTGTGTCTTGTCCCCTGCTCAGTTTTATGTATTGCAATCATGTCTGCCACGATTTTTAAGACTTATGAATACATTCTTTTATTTCAAAATACATATTTCACTTGTATAGACAGTGCGTAGCGTTATCTAATACACAATGGCATTGTCAATGGCGATGCAGTTACTAATGTTGCCTTTGATCCTTCCAGAAATTCTATGAGGAGGCCACGCTACAACATGAGCCCCCCCCCCCCAACAAAATTTCTGGCTACGCCACTGATGCTGCTCTGTGTTGCGGGGGGTTGCTGGGAGAGATATGCAGTAAAAGAATGGGGGCCAAAAAAGTTAAATAAGGCGATTAAAAATTGGCAGGACGCTTAAGCTTCGCCTTAAGAATAAACGGATTAGCTCCTTCTCTCCGTCTTTTCCCAATGAAATTATTTTCTTCCTCATTCCTCACCTATCACCAATCTCCAATCACATTACCGATTACCATTCACCAGTCACTATCTAATCTACACTGAACGTTTGGCCTTTTTCATCACCAGTACACCAGTACACATCCCAAACACACGTTACTAAGCCATACGCACCACGACGCGTTCACTATGTGCCTCACAGACACGCCTGGACCATCAACTCTTCATGGCGTAATGTCAATGTCCTTTTTGAGAGTCCGTTGAAAAATGTGCCCCCCTCCCCCCCCCCCCCCCCCCAAAAAAAAAAAGAAACAAAGCATCACGACAAAAGACAAAGTAATAATCAATAGCTTCTGGCTGCTGACACAAGCGAGATTTCAAAGACCATGACACAAAGGCCACTTTTCACGAAGTCACGTTTTGACAGGTAAGGTTGACTTATGAACTTTAAAAAAGAAAGTATTCGCGGCCGATTGAATACACATTCGTTGTACCCGCTTCAGTACACTGTTGTCTAGAAAGTAGAGGCAAGGCTGCCAATGCATCGGTACAGAAAACAACTTCTCAATCAGACTTTTGTCAGCCTTCTGGATAGACTCTATAGGAATTCTAAGGAAAACCGTACAGTGCGGAAATGAAATATGTCGGCGACTTTTTGGAATTACGTCCTATACTATAATATGTTTGACTGCAGCGGAAGGTTCTAAAGTAACATGTGATCTTCTAGTGCTCATGGGCACTGTTAAGCTGTGCGAAGCCCGCATGGCAGATCACCGCGCAGAGCCGCCGCGTTCATCGAAGTCTCTGTTCAGGGAGCAGTGTGCTATGGTGCGGGGGGTACATGCTGCGCTGGATCGACCTCGTGCCTGGCTCCCTTTCCTCGACGCATGCGTGCGTCTCCCGGAATTTTGATGTGCGGGCAAAGTGAGAGCAGATCGATGCTGGTGTGATTGCGTGTGACGGGTTGCGGGATGCGACCTGGGTTAAGTAAGGCTATAACAGTGTCAGTGTTGCACTGCCATGCAAACAAAAAAAAAGAACCGTTCGTGGCCTATGCGTTGGCGAGGGCCTGGGTTTGAACCCCAATGCCGGCTGATTTCATTTTTAGTTTGAAACTTCTGGCACTTTTTTCCCCACTGACGCAGAAACGACGGCCAACCCCGGGTTTTCAACAGAACGAGCTTCTTACGCATAGCGTAAAATTATATGTGTTCATTGGATTTAGGTGAGTGCTCATCGATAGGGAATGCCAGAACTTTTTAAAGTTCGTGAGAAGTCTACATAATGTCCTCCAGATGGGGCAGACAACAGGCTCAGCGCAAGGCGAATTTTATGCAGAATAAGGGAAGGAGGGGTAAAAGAAGGTTCTAAGGTTTGTCAATCAGTCCTATTTCCCCCAGATAGGAGAATACAAAGTGCAGTGTACGGCGCTGTTACGAAGGGCGCGCTGGGGGACCTGAAACTCAGTTCATCGTTTGTGGCACTTATCACGTCATACCCGTAAGGCGGAGCTTAAGTCTCATTTCGCCGATCATTGCCTGAAGCCTGCTCGAATCGAAACCGAAGTGAGAACCGATGTGATAGCGCACCTAATTCGCATTTGGCCTAACCCCGCAAAACCAGCCGCGTTTTTATTTTTTTTTTCGCAATAAATAGTACAAAACAAGTTCCCGAGGAAGAATCTGGGGAAATATTGAATTCAATAGTGCAACCTTACTAATGATAAAAAAACTGCGTTCACAAACAACTTCTAATAGAAAAATGCGCTTGTCCAGAGTCCCTGGGTACGGCTCCAGACGATGCTATAGATTACAAGTTTGTTTATTGTTTATTTCAGCTGCTCTGGGCCACACTGATGGTGACTTCGTTGGGTATCGGCCACTCTCCTGATGGTATGTGCAATGCACGTTTGCGGTCAGTGTATAGGTGGAAGCCTCGATGCTACAGCGCGTCTCGCAACTCCGGGTGTTGTGCTCCGCGACTCCTTTTTTCGCAGGCCACACACGCCCGCCCACAAACTCTGCGGGGCAGTCCAGCGATGTGTGTACAGAACAGCCAGGCAGGCTAAGAAACGCGAGAAAAGAAAACAGGGAAAGAGGGCAAAGGATCCGAGCCCCAGTTTGCCCTCGGCTGATTTCGTATTCATCGATGCCGCGACCGAAAGTGCTAAGACAGGTTTCCCTCGAGGGCAGGCACACGCAGAGGGGAAAGAGTGACGAGGAGAACGACGGGCAAAGGACGCGAGAGAGAGAGAGAGAGAGAGCACAGGCGCTAGCGGGAGCAGCAAAACCAGCAGGGCACCTACAGCATGGCACAACAACAGATGAATGGTATGGCGGACAGTTCGCAGACGGACAAAATAACAGAAGCTATAGTATAAAGTGCGAGTCATGAACAGCAAAGGGTGTCGGGAAGGCAAGACAAAGCACAGTGGTGTTTGCTGTTTGCGCTTGTCAGCCATGTGCGCGGAATGCTTCGGCGCAGTCGAGAGCGCAGACGCGTGTATGCTCACGCATGGTGTGCGCAGACCGGCTGCATAATGCATGGAGCGACGTACACCAGCGCAGTTGCTATAGCTTCCTGAACGCTTTCGGGCGAGAGGAGGCCCGAGACGAGAAGGGAAAGGGGGGGGGGGGGGGGGGGGTGTTTGCGTGTTCGGAAAAGCGTGTTGGCCCCGACAGTAGAAAGAGCAACTAAACGAAACATAGAAAATAGTGGTGGGTATGCCAAGAAGCGGATGCGGCGTTTGGCCGTTCCCAATGCCCGCGAAGAGGTATTGCACCATCCCAGAGGAGGATGCAGTCTTTAATTAAAACTGGAAACGTCAGCCACGTTATGTACCTGGCTGCCTACTCCAGGCACTAACTGTAACGATTAAAGCGTAGACTGCCATAAACACTCTTATTCATCCTTGCCGCAAAACTGTATTTATGAACTTAATTTCCGCTCATGCCCAGCTTTTCTGGACATCTGTAGCCTGCCAGTAACGAACACCGCGTAGCTGAATGGGGATACATTAAGCTTGTAATGTTGGGAAAACTAGAGACTGGCGAAAGATTCGGCAGCAAACATAGAGATTACAATCTTCGACTCTTCGTCCTCCTCGCTGGCAAATACAACCTATGAATGGTTCCTGCACTCAAACCACCTATTTCCGACGGCCGTGGAAAATAAATGGGATGTACTAAAGATTCGAAATTCCCGCGGTGAGATTGAGTGGTTCAGCATCACGTGGCACGCTGTGGCAGCCGCGGGAACTGGAAGCGTCTGTCCAGATTTCCTGGGCTTATTATTACCCGCCACGGTGGTCTTGAGTGGCTACTATGGAGTTGGGCTGAGTAGCCCAAGGTCGCGGGATCGAACCCCGGCTACATGTTGGCGCGCATTTCCATAGAGTCGAGATGCAAAAGACGTTTTTTGTGCTGTGCGATGTCAGTGCGCGTTAAAAACACCAAGTGGTGGAAATTAATCCGGAGCCCCACACTGCTGCATCTTTCATAGCCCGTGTAATGCTTTGTAACCTTAATACCCGCGAACCGAATATGATTTAATTTTAATTTAATTTATTTAACATCATGGAGATATTCGGTGCGCCGACAAAAAGCCAGAAAAAAGGCTTGACAGAGGTCGACGCACCCTACAAAGAGTTGACAGCAGTGTGCACGAACAATTCATTATAATATTAGTTATATATGCATATATCCATATGCGTTACAATAATAGCAATTACATATACGAATACGGCATAAAACAGCACGTGAACACTAAAAGCAACAATAACAAGAAAGCGAGTACAAATCACAGAGACATAACTTTGTTGGTAGTGCTTAGGTGTGCCTCAGTCTGGCACATTATTTAGTAAATAAGGAAGAGTATAGCGCAACACTTGGCGACCATAATTGGTTCGAGTTCTAGGCACAGTCCATATGAAACGAGCGCGAGTAGAATGCATCTGTTCTTTCGCTTGTTAACGAGACAGCCGTGTTATGAATGAGCCATGTTTTAAAATACTAGCCTTGTAGCTCTTTGAAAGTATGGTGTCGTACAGCCGGGGAACGGGGGTGATGCCAAGTGCCTCAAGGATCGATTCAGTACGTTGCAATCGCGGAACATAAGTAATAGTGCGAACAATTCCCTTCTGAAGTAGATGCAGCCATGTAATATTAGTAAAGGACCTGGTACCCCGCACCAAGTAACAGTAGCTAAGAACAGAAGAAAACGAAGCATTGCACGACTGCTGCCTAACACAGTGCTGTAATAAATACCGCATTCGAGATACGACACCAACAAACTTCGACAATTTGTCCCCGACCATTTATGCTTCGGAAGCGGAGGGATATGGCAGGAACGAAGCACATAGTCCTCGCTCGCGACAGCAATATTCAGAGGCCTGCTGGCGTTGAACTGACGTCGGGAAGCGTTTTCTCTAACAGCGGTTTGCCAACCATCTTCTCCGAGTTGCTGGCGTTCGCAACGCTGGTTGGCTTGCCCACGAACCGTGGATGCCACTTCTGACTGAACGACGTTTCGCTGCACGCAATCAAGCGTTCTTTACAACAAATATTGCTATTCTTGCCCAGTTTGTCTTGCAATGTGTGGAGATCAGGCGTTTGGCGGGTTATTCAGCTTGCGTTTGCCCGGCAAAGTTTTGGCAAGAAAGAGATAATTTTAGAAGCGTGGCAGGCCATTTTTCTTAAATCTAGAGCGCAACACCGACGACAAAGTACCGAAGAGAGACCAGAAACGCTGCCTAGTTCCGACTGTTCTCCGCCCTTCGTGATTTACACGGACTCTATTACGTCTTGTACTCACAGCACATCCCCCGAGAGAAGAGCTCGCAGAACTTGTGTTCTTCGCGACTGCGCCGCCGTTAGGGCATCTCTCTCTCGGCGCCAAGCCGGGTGTGATGAACCACGACACCATTTATCCGTGACCCGGCCCGCCTCTTTCGCGGGGAAAACGACCGGAGGGTCCGGGCCAGCCGCTGATATCGACGAAGCCGGACGACGCGTGTAAGCGTGCTACAGCTAGGGAGGTGACCCCGGAGCACGGGACGGCCGCTGCCGCCTTGTGTTGGCGTCGTTAGGCGCTAAGCTCTGCGGCTGTTATGTCTTTACTCGGTTTCATCTCTTCCGTTATTGCTTTGTGTCTGCGTGGATGTCCGCTCGATGGCAGGGAGATAAATGTCGCCGCTATTAACTCCCTCACCTTCCCACGAGGCAGCCTCCCCCTCTACTGCCAGGGCATGCGACGAGCGAACCAAGACTCAACGTGTCGAGGTTGTTCGCGTTGTGCGTGCAACTTCCCTCGAGACGGAAGAGCCGCTGTGTTTCCAGGAGGAAAGGTGCTGGTCCGCAGGCCGGCATTCAAATACGAATTGGATTGAATTGATTTGGCTGTTAAGGAAAGGAAATGGCGTGGTATCTGTCTCACATATCGGTGGACACCTGAACCGCGCCGTAAGGGAAGGGATAAAGTAGGGAGTGAAAGAAGAAGGAAGAAAGAGGTGCCGTAGTGGAGGGCTTCGGAATAAATTCGACCACCTGGGGATCTTTAACGTGCACCGACATCGCGCAGCACACGGGCGCCTTCGTGTTTCGCCATCAATTTAAATACGACAAATATGGTTTTCGGCAAACGCTTGTATTGCGACTTTCGGCCACAGATAGCTCAGAGAGCATATCGAAGTTCCCGTTGTGCACGGCCTGATAAGCAGGCAGCGGGTCTTCAAACTTAGAGTTTGAAACTGGTGCAGCAGTGAACCAACTAATCCGGGCCGACTGACAGAAGCACATTTCTTGCCCCACAGTGGCATTTTTATGCGTGGCCAAGCAGTACCGACGAAGCAGTCACCTGTGCCAATCTCTCTGCGGTCGGGACCTGTGCAGTCTCGGGAACAACTCTGGCCTCGGTCTGAGCACGTCTGAGTCGTACGTATCGTTGCTCCTTCGTCTACGTCCTTCTACGTCTTTACCGAGTCCCCACAGCCACGGAGTGCAAAGCTGCCAAGTTGAAAATCAGTGCCACGCCTGCAGCCTTCTCCTGCAAGTGCCGTGGACGGGGTTGTAGCCAGTGGCTGTCCGTGCCAAACATTGCCCCGCGCATGCGTCAGTCCAGATCAAGCGCGCAGGGCATGGATGACCTAGGCACGCGCTGACGTGCGTGGGTTTTATTTATCACTCACCGCGGTGGTCGGCCAAACGCCCCAAGCGACAACGTTTTGCGCGGGAACTGTCATCGTCATGCGTGTATGTCTAGGGCTCGGGGCTGCTTGAGAAAATCGCGTTAGTACAGACTGCACTGGACGTTTTAGATGTCTGGGAAATCCCACGGTTCCGAACACTTTGTAAATATCAAGCCCTGTCACATAACCTCCCACTTATACCAAACAAAAATACACACAATTTAGGATTGAACAGAAGAGGTTTGAGATCTCTTTTTTGTAATTGCTATGTTCTGGTAATACTCTGCTTTTTTTTACACTTTATTATGTTTTTTTTTCATTTCTGCAAATTGATTGTACAATGTTGTTGCCACGTTCTTGAAATGTGTTTTTTGACGTATGATGTTTGACTTGTGTTGTTTACCTGCTACAACTTCAGTACTCAGAATCTTGTATAAAAATTGCATTTACTGTTCCAAATTAGGGGTACCATGTCTGTTTTACATATATTATGATGTTATTGATACTGCTATGTAATAGTTCTTATTGGTCTTAGTCAAGCTGAATTAGCAGCTGGAGGCCCTCCAAGCACTTTCTGGAAAATAAACACTGAATTTAATTATAGCGTTTGTTATATAGTTTAGTTTAGTTCAGTTTAGTTTTGTCTAGTTTAGCTTACCTTAGTTTAGTTTCGTTTTAGTTTAGTTTTAGCAACGCTTCAGCTATATATATTGCTTTTCCACAGAGTGTCATCAGCGGTGAAATAAATTTGCTTCCACATCTTGTCTCTTGTATTTACTCATTTTACACTGCTCAACGAGGAAGATGTCTTTTTTTTCTGAAAAGATAGCAAATTTGGGTTTGTACTTTAAAGCGAAATTTTTTTCCAGTTCATTCTTTCCCTCTTTTTTCATTGCTTGCTTTGTCACCTCTGACGTCAAAGGAAAATGCGATGGCATAGAGGTCAGCTGAAGGAACATGCCTCCTGTTCTCTACGTCACGCTAGCGAAGAGAGAAACGGGAATGACAATGTTTTTACTCATAATCATCATCACCGTCATCCGCCTGACCACGCCCACTGCAGGGCAAAGGCCTCTCTCATGTCTCTCCAATTAGCCCTGTCCTAAGCCAGCTGCGCCCACCGTATGCCCTCAAAGTTCTTAATCTCCTCCGCCCACCTAACCTTGGCAGGTTGTAGAGAACGCATAGCAAAGAACTACCGGTCTTGCAAAAAGCTTCCACTGATTTTCTTGGCATCTCTTATTTTTATTTATTTATAATTATTTATACAAAATACCTACAGCGCCCCCACTGGGGCATTGTTGTGTCAAACGCAAACGTACAACGTGCGTTTTCTGGCCTGCGTTTCCTGAGCCGTAAGGAGTGTGCTTCGATGGCTGACAAATCTCTCACAATGTACATGTCCATTTTTTTTTAATAAGTTTAAGTATTCATTTCATGCTCCTGAAAGCATCGCGTTTAAGTTATTTTCACTAGTTGCTGCATTAATTCAGTGTGTAGAGTGGTTGGATGTGTTCAGTGAGGTCGTGTAATGTCACATACGTTATATATTTACCAGTAATCATACAGTTACTTTGCAACAAAAGTCCCGATTAACACCAATTTCTCTCCGGCATTGAAATTAGACAACAAAAAACACCGAATCAAAAGGAAAAATAAACACCAATAATTAACCCCCGTATTTGTAGAAAAATAAGTACTGAAAGCAGAACCTTTGCAACTGCTCATTTATTGACAATGAGGCGTGACGACATCCCCTGAAATGCCGACACTGGGCAGCCGCTTTTAAAAACGTGAATTATTTGCAAGTCAGTGATATGGACGGCGCAAAGGCACTGGAAGCGCCTGTCAACCCCAAAAGGGACTTTAACAGGGGTGGCAAAAAAATCAGTCAAAGATCAACAATAAATTTAGTAGTTCAAGAGCAGACATATGTTGAAAAACATAGGCATACATAGCGAAAAGAAAACAGCCTCTAAACACAAATAAAACGCCTCACATGAGAAACCAGGACAACAGCTCGCCTAAGTAGCAGCAAAATAATCTTACCTCCCTGAGTTAGTGCCACACACCCACTTATCTAACTGATGCAAGTATTCAGTTTATGATGCGGATAAAACAGCAGAGTCTGGAAGAGAGTTTCAATCTTTGCAGCTTCGCGGAAAGTAACTAAACTTAAAATAATCATTCCCTATAGTCGGCAATCGGATCAACTTACAATGGCGATGCCTTGATGCTTCATTGGTTTTTTATTTGAAAGTAATCTGATTTGTTTGTTTTTTTTTGGAGAAAACTGTTAATAATGAGGTAAAGGGTTTTCAATCTTTCATACCTGGTTCTGGTTTCTAGCATCGCTAGTTGAGCTTGTTTACAGAGTTCTGTTGAAGAATGGTT
This sequence comes from Amblyomma americanum, assembly GCF_052857255.1. Lineage (NCBI taxonomy): Eukaryota > Metazoa > Arthropoda > Arachnida > Ixodida > Ixodidae > Amblyomma > Amblyomma americanum. The sequence continues at coordinate 2,924,972 of NC_135506.1, read as the reverse complement.
GTGACGGTATCTATTATAGGTAGACCTTTACTCACTCACTTGTAGCAAGTCTCTGTATCCAATCAAGTTTGAAACAATTAGTTGCGGTGTGAGGATCCCATGCTGTTTTGGCATATTCAGTTACCGGTCTAACGAGGGTTTTGTACGCGAGGCACTTTACATCCGGAGTTTCATTGTGCATGGTGCGTCTCAGGTTCCATAGTGATTTAGAAGTTTTGAAGACGATGTTTTCAGTTTGGGAATTCCAGCGTATGTCCGCTGTAAATGTTATGTCTAGGAATTTATATTGATCAACTCGTTAGATTACGCAGTCGTTAATTTGATAATTAAGTTTAAGAACATTTTTATTTCTAGCTACCGACAAGAACACCGACTTTCCAGTTTAACTCCATCTGCTAGTCGTCGCTCCATTTTGCTATTCTTTGGGTGTTTTAGCTAAATTAAATTTTCTCGTCACTTTTATTTATTTTACTTCACAACACGCTGTCGAAAGAAAAAAAGTTATAATGGAAGGTAAAGGCTATTTTGTAAATGACTAATAATTAAAAAAAATGAGAGGACCTAGTACACTACACTGCAGCACCCCAGAAGAGACGGGATCAGTTTCCGACTGACAATCTCCAACCTTACATATTGTTCACGAGACGATATATAAGGCAAAAACCATTTTGTGAGCGTTTCATTTTTAAATACTGCATTAACCTTACGCAACAATTTTTGGGACAACACTTTTAATGCTTTCACAAGGCATGTCTGTTTGACCTCAGTAATTTATTGTTTCTCCTAGGTCATGAACTTTTCTGAGATGAATTACTGTTGAGAGACCATTTCCGAAGCCATGCTGATGATAATATATCATTCTTGTCGAGATAGGTGATCAGGTGCATTGGATATGATGTGTTCAAGTAATTTCGAAGCTGTACTAGTGAGATAAGTCGGACGATAATTGCTAACAGCAGTATTTCCGCTTTTATGGACAGGTATAACTTTTTCTCTCTTCCAATCAAGGGGAAAACATCCGTTACTAACACATCGCTGAAAAATCTTCGTCGGGTATTTAGAAGCCCATCCGGCATACCTGTACAAAAACTCGTTATGGGATACAATCTTGGTCATGGCTTTTCTTGGTATCAGTATGTAATAGCAGATTTAGAACGCCTTGTTCGTCGATTTGTAAATCAGGAATAGGAGGCAGTAAGTACACCATTATCATGAATGTGAAGGGATGAAAAATACAACTTAAAATCATCAGCACGCTTCTGGCAGTTCTCTGTTCCGTGCCTTTCAACGCTTACGAACCAAGCCGCGAACTGCTGCCACGTGAAAAGTGCACAGCCAACCTGGGGTGTGTTTGCCACCGGCAACTGGACATCACAGCCCACCGCTTGGGAGGACTGGGAAACCGTGCTACGCTCTGACGTCTACGCCCTGATGTCAACCGGAACATTAGGGGCTCTGTAAACACCCACTGTGAAGAATTTGTTTATCTAGTTTGGTCTTAGCCCACAGTGCTTCGACCCCGTTTACATCACTACGCTCGGAAGGAGTGTTGCATTTGTACCTTTGATTCGTTGTTTCGTTCCAGGCGTATACGGCTTTGCTAACCATCATCTTATCGAACATTAGCTTTACCGTGGCTCCATTCTTCCTTTCATCTATAGAAAAATTCCAGAGATTTTCATAAATTCCATGCACTCTTATAGAATAAACCTCCGAAATCCTTATTTGCCCTTCCTTAAGCTTTGAGCAGCTTTTCATTGCCTTCGTTTTTTTTTTTCCTGAAATCTCCAACCGCGGTGGCTCAGTGGTTAGGGCGCTCGACTGCTGATCCGGAGTACCCGGGTTCGAACCCGACCGTGGCGGCTGCGTTTTTATGGAGGCAAAACGCTGAGGCGTCCGTGTGCTGTGCGATGTCAGTGCACGTTAAAGATCCCCAGATGGTCGAAATTATTCCAGAGCACTCCACTACGGCACCTCTTTCTTCCTTTCTTATTTCACTCCCTCCTTTATCCCCTCCCTAACGGCGCGGTTCAGGTGTCCGCCGATATTTGAGACAGATACTGCGCCATTCACTTTCCACAAAAACCAATTATTATTATTATTATTATTATTATTATTATTATTATTATTATTATTATTATTATTATTATTATTATTATTATTATTATTATTAATGATACCTGGGGGATGTGTACAGGCTGTACACAGACCTGTACAGTAGCCAATGTAATCAGAGCGCTAATGAGAAAGAAAGCAGTGCACAGCAATGCGTCATCCCGCCAGTAACGAAAGATGAAGTAAAGAAAGCCTTAGAAGCAATGAAAAGGGGAAAAGCAGCTGGGGAGGATCAAGTAACAGCAGATCTGTTGAAGGATGGAGGGGACATCGTGCTAGAAAAACTAGCCACCCTGTATACGCAATGCCTTATGACCTCAACTGTACCAGAAGCTTGGAAGAATGCAAACATTATCTTAATTCATAAGAAGGGAGACGCCAAGGACTTGAAAAATTACAGGCCGATCAGCTTACTATCCGTTGCCTACAAAGTATTTACTAAGGTAATCGCTAATAGAGTCAGGGCAACGTTAGACTTTAATCAACCAAATGATCAGGCAGGCTTTCGTAAAGGATATTCCACAATAGATCATATTCACACTATCAATCAGGTGATAGAGAAATGCGCAGAATATAACCAACCTCTATATATAGCTTTCATTGATTACGAGAAAGCATTCGACTCAGTGGAAACCTCAGCAGTCATACAGGCATTGCGTAATCAGGGGGTAGAAGAGCCTTATGTCAAAATACTGGAAGATATATATAGCAACTGCACAGCTACTATAGTCCTCCATAAAGTCAGCAATAAAATTCCAATAAGGAAGGGCGTCAGGCAAGGAGACACGATCTCGCCAATGCTGTTCACCGCATGTTTGCAGGAGGTATTTCGAAGCCTGAATTGGGAACAGTTGGGAATAAGAATAAATGGAGAATACCTAAATAATCTGCGATTTGCTGATGACATTGCCTTGCTGAGTCACTCAGGAGGTGAACTGCAAATCATGATCAACGAGTTAGACAGGCAGAGCAGATCGATGGGTCTAAAAATTAACATGCAGAAAACCAAGGTAATGTTCAACAGCCTAGCAAGGGAACAACAGTTCACAATTGGCAGCGAAAGCCTAGAAATTGTGCCGGAATACGTCTACTTAGGGCAGGTAGTGACAGCTGATCCAGATCATGACAGGGAGATAACTAGAAGGATAAGAATGGGCTGGAGCGCATATGGCAAATTCTCGCAGATCATGAGTGGCAGTTTACCAATTTCCCTCAAGAGGAAAGTGTACAACAGCATAATCTTACCGGTACTCACCTACGGGGCAGAAACGTGGAGGCTAACGAAAAGAGTTCAGCTTAGGTTAAGGACAACGCAGCGAGCCATGGAAAGAAAAATGATAGGTGTAACGTTAAGAGATCGGAAGCGGGCAGAGTGGGTGAGGGAACAAACACGGGTTAATGACATCCTAGTCGAAATCAAGAGAAAGAAATGGGCTTGGGCAGGGCATGTAAAGCGAAGGCAAGATAACCGCTGGTCCTTAAGGGTAACGGAGTGGGTTCCAAGAGAAAGTAAGCGTAGCAGGGGGCGGCAGAAGGTTAGGTGGGCGGATGAGATTAAGAAGTTTGCAGGCAAAGGGTGGATGCAGCTGGCAAAGGATAGGGTTAATTGGAGAGGCATGGGAGAGGCCTTTGCCCTGCAGTGGGTGTAGTAAGGCTGATGATGATGATGATGATGATGATGGGGGATGTTTGCTCAGAGTCACCATACCTAGACAGTGAATTCTTTCAAGAGAGCTTAGCTTTTCTCCAAATTTCGTCCCAAAAACATCGTCATTTACGTTTCCAAGTAATGACTCTTCTATTTCATTCTCTTCTTCCAGAATTGTCCTTTGGGCCTTGAAGGAGGTATAATAATAAATAATGAAAGGCCGCTCCCTTTTATGTGGTGTCTCTGCAGAGGTAACCGGCCTAATCTACCGTGGGACGCAGAGAATCAACGGAAATTGGCCTGCATCGGTAGATTACAGATTTACAATGACAAAGACCCTGCTTTACCTGATTTTTGAACTTTTGTGAGCTAGAAAAGGTAAAGAATGAAATACAAAGGTAGCGCCACCAACGGCCGTTCTCGGAAATAATGTGCGCTGATGTAAAGAAAGTTTATTCGCGGAGGGGCGCTCGACTACTGATCCGGAGTTCCCGGGTTCGAACCCGACCGCTGCGGCTGCGTTTTTATGGAGGAAAAACGCTAAGGCGCCCGTGTGCTGTGCGATGTCAGTGCACGTTAAAGATCCCCAGGTGGTCGAAATTATTCCGGAGCCCTCCACTACGGACCTATTTGTTCCTCTCCTCTTTCACTCCCTCCTTTATCCCATCCCTTACGGCGCGGTTCAGGTGTCGAAAGATATACGAGACAGATACTGCGCCATTTCCTTTCCCCCAAAAAAACAATTATTATTATTATTATTCCTGAGGCCAAGCTGCACCGAAGTTCACTTCCGGAACGGTGATCACGGAGTCCTCAAGTAGAGGGAAAATTTTTTAATCCAATTTTCTCTGCAATAAATGCGCGTTTTGCTGTCGGATAAAATATGAGCATAGCCAAAAGAGAGCCCAAGAGTCGATTTTGAGTGAGAACAAAAAGTGCATGTACGGAGGTGTCCTCAGTGTCCCTTTAACGATCGATACAATTACTGTTTCATTCTTCTGTTGGTGAAACATCGTCACCGAAAATAAACAAAGCAACAGAAATAAACAGTCAAAAATGAAACAAGAGCGTCGCACGTCGTACATTCAACTCAATTCATTCCTTTGTTTCCTTTTGAGACGAGGAGACAGGACTAAAAGCCGTGGCAATTAACCGCTTGACGTGGGTTCAGGCTCCTGACAAGTTGGCATTCACAGAGGTACGGCTATCAAGTCGTTGCTTCACAGCTTAAGAGAGCAGAAGTATTAAAAGGACACGTGTGGCAATCAAGGACCACCCTATATTTGTTGATATTAAATACAGTAAAATAAATGAACAATGCATGCAAGCACATTGGAACGATTCGCCTGACGACACTGTGTGCGATGTTGGTGCTGTACTACGGAGCAGGTCTGACGTCAGTATTGTGCACGGTAGTGCCTGTTGGCGCGTCTCTTAAGCCGTCGTCGCATTTGAATTTTAAGCGGTCCCCGCACGTCACGATGGTGCAAGCGGCACTGCGGATCGAGGCTTTCGTCGCGTGCTGGGAGAGCGATCAAGCAGCGCGCTGCGGGGCTTGGCGACGCCCCGGCGCCCCTATCACTGCTCTACGGCCGGGAACTGCGCAAACAAACCCTGTGTGCATTTTATGCTCGGAGATCTGTGATTAATGGTGGGCGAACGACTTTCAAATTGTCCCACCGTGGCGTCATTTTTCATGCGTTCGCGTGTCATTTTCTTTCTTCCCTATGTGCCATGATCCCGGAGCCATCATGTTGGAAGGGTTAAAAAGAGAAAAAAGAAAAGATTACGTAAGAGGAGGCGGGAGTAACTGTTCGCCAAACGATCGCTACACGTAGGAACTCGAGAGCGTTTCAAACGTGATTATGTACAGACACGAGCAGAAGAGATTTAGAAAACTTATATTTTCCACCGACTCATGGAGGCCGCAGGCGTTACAGGCCTACTGTTCACAACAGCCGTAAATTTCAGAGGGGGTCCTTTGGACGGTACACTATATTGATGCGAAATGATTAAAATAAAGAAATGCGAAATAAAGTTGATTTAAATCCCCTGGTTGCCCGTCGAGGAAGGCTTCATCGTCAACCGCCAATCCCAGATTTGTTATCGCAGAAAGAGAGAGAGAAAAAGAAAAGCTAAAAATCGGAACAAACCTGGTTTGCAAAGGTTCCTTGCCGAAGAGTGTCCCTATCGCAATCAACTCGGCTCAACACGATCCTTCGCCACGCTTTGAAACGAAATGGGCGCTTTATACATCGTGATTCAAATCACACACGAAAAAAAAAGTATAACGGTCATAGAAACCAAGAATAACGTGACGCTATATTGATTAAAAGGGGGGAACCAACCGGGCAGTTACTTTAGACAGATATAATTTTACATAAAGTAGAATAAAGATAACTAAATACTGCCCATGAGAACTGGATCTAAGACACTCGCATATCGCGTGCAGTGCTCTATTATCTGTGACCCAAATTATTCTGGAACGGCTCTGCTGCGCATGCTCCATCCTGTACGCATGTATGTAGTACAACATTCATTTATTTGCCCGTTACGCGACCCAATGTAAACAACGCCAGCGACCTTAGGGTGAGTGAAGAGGTTTTAGAATTACATGAGTTTAAACGAGTCGAATGCGTGAAACTTGCAGGTAAAGCATGCTAAATCTTTTTGGGCTAGCATTTGAAGTGGTGACATAATCGCATTCGTAATGGTGACGTAAAGCGGAGTCGGCGTTCAGGTTTCTCTGCGGTGCACAGCGACAGGCAGGGGCCGCAAAGATGATGTCACAGGCGGCGGCGGCGCGAAGTTTCCAGGAAAGAAGTGATTGTTTCAAGGAAGAAAACGAATGCCTTCGAAGGTAAAGCTCAAGGAGCATTGTCTGGCAGCATCGGAAGACACATGGCATCAAGTAGACGAAGGCAGCAGAAATCTGAAATTTCGGCAACAATGACGTCACCACGAGTTTCCCCGCACTCCTTCGACGCAGTGGGGAAAAGCCTGAACATTGTAAGGGATTTAATCTGTGATTACGTTACCATTGCAAATGCTAGAGAAGAACTACTTTGCAAGCTTTATCTAGAAGCTCGATAGATTTGAGTTATTGAATAAACTCGCCTTCTCAGGAAACCATTTCACCTTCCCTTTAAAGCCGTTCTTTCCACAAAGCCTTAATCGGTTTGAAACGACCTGTTTGACGCCGACACTGCGAGGCGCCCTGCAAGCTGAGAGTGAGCTGAAAGTTGAACGCAGTAGCATCCAACTACTACGCTGCAGTAAGGCGCAGCATGACGCTTCAGCAGCTGCACTTATGCAGTGTACGCCGAACTGCAGCATCGTGAATGCTGGGGCACGCGTGGCAAGAACTCGAATACAACCGTCAACAAGCATTTTGTGAGATGAGGAATTCGAAAGGCATTGCACTGTATAGGAACCCTCCAATGGGCAGCGGAGTTTCCCGCTCATAATAGTAATGACGACTGCGATGACACAACGGCGACAATGGTCGTGAGGGTGATGATGGCACTCATGGTCATAAAATTATAGACAATTATGAGAGGCTGCTATACGGGGACATGATAGGGTTCGTGATGTTACTGCAAAAGCAGTGCTACTAACCCCCCTCGTGCATCCGATGTTTGCTGATGTGAAGCCTCCAGCCCAAGAGATGATCCGTTACCCTTTTATCATTTTATTGTTTCTGCTGTTCTGAAGTAACGTGCAATGAGGTACTTTTTGCCGGGCTTACAGTGGAAGAAAGGAGGAAAGATGTGATTCCTGAAGCACAGCATTGAGCAAAGGGAAAAAGGAAGCCTCTGACCAACGCTTCAACAAGAGGACTTGATATCGCCTGGGCCCAGGAGAGAACCAGCCTCTTTGTAGAAACGTTTGTCAGATCACATAGACTTCGCTCGCGCCGGTTACTGTCGGCTTTAGTGATTCAGGAATGTAATCAAATAAAGGACCTTCACGACAATGCTAATACGCAAATTGTCTCGTCTACACGCACCGCTCTTACAAAATGGTTTGTAGACTCTCTATAGACTTCTTACGGACTCTATTGCCCTCCTATAGATATTTCTTGCTGAGTGAGTTGATTTTAGTTGTATGCTACAGGTGGCATTAGCCTTGCTTAGTCTTCCGGCGATTGCTCCACCGTAGCGTCACTTATATGTTAATAACGACCTAAAGCCTGTCGGATCTGTCCCGCTATGCGCACAGTCACTTATAATAGTACATATTCCACTCCCGTAGTCACCATCTATGCACACATTCACTGACAGCAGAAATAAGTCCACTCCAGAGGTCACCATCTATGCACTTATTCAGTCACCGTAGAACATAGTCCATTGCAGTGCCACCATCCATGCACACATACACTCAAAGATTAACATAGTCCACTCCGGAAGACACCATCTACGCACACATTCAATCACAGTATACCATAGTCCGTTCTTGCTGTCACCATTTAGAGGCAAGATCAGTGTCCTGCAGAAATGTTAAAAGATGACGTGCAGCCTCCCTTCTGCATGTCTGGTTTCCACTGGGGTAGACAATGTCCTGAACTGTGCTGTGAAGGGCTCCTGTCTTCTTGAAGGAAGCGAACATCACATACCTTTCCGCGTTGTACTCTGGGCAGTATATAATATAATGCTCGATATCTTCACACACGCCACATAAAGAACATAGCGGAGACGATTCCGTGGCCGTCTTATGCATCCAGGCAGGAGTACGAGCAGAGCCCGTGCGCATTCGATGTAGTAGAGTCGCCTGGGATCTTCTCAGTCCCTTGGTCACACATAGCTTGTGGGGCGCACTCCAAAGGTATACTAACAAAAGGGTACTATTTCTTGTTGTCTATCCGTTGTATGTATACTGTCTATAGACAAAAGTCTACGAAAAGGGTAGAGGCATAAATGTCGGGTAAGGTATGTACTTGAGCGAAAAAAAAAAAAACAGGGCAACAATGAAGAAACACATTCGACGCGCACGATGCGCACCGTACACGTCGAACGCCTTTCTTTATTGTTTTTCTGTTTTATCGCCCCAGCACATACCTTACCAGATATGAACCAACTCCGCCAGCAAAGAGTTTTAATAAATCTTTCGATTCTCTCTGGCTGTCTACAGGATTTTTATTGTCTACAGACTAGTCTATATTATTTGTCTATAGAGTTTTCCGACAAAAGTCCATGGACAGTCTATAGACTGTCCATAGACTATGCACACATTTCCCTTACGTCGCAAGAAAACCGTGAAACGAGCAAGTTTTCTGGAAAACGTCAGAATTGATTACAGAGACAATTTAAGGTAAGGCGCGGTTGTTTTCGAGCTTGAGGGTCCTTCGTTTAAGCCATTAATAAAATTACCTGAATTGAAGAATAAAAGTATTCTGAGTATAACGTCATTAGTCTTCAGAAATAATGGCTACACAGTGTGTGGAATTCCTGAATGTGGTAATCTGCAAAACCGCTGAGTTGCTTATCAAAAAAAGTAGCCCGCAATTTATGAGGCAAGCTTACGGAATTTTCCGGAGAACCTCGATCGCGACGGGCATAGGTTGTAGTAATTTCAATCCATTTGGAGAGGCATTGTCTTGCTGTGGATGATGATGAGGAGGAAGAGAACAATGATGGCGACAGCAATTTTATTAATTCTACCACAGGTACCTTTCGAAGGCCATTCGCAGAGAAAAAAAAAATGGAAGTGGGCAGTGTTAAAAGGCGAGGAGAGACAGCGTCCCAGCTGTATGAAAGGATATGCGGCATGATCGCACAACGTCCCTCCCGTTGCCTCGGGCACATACATGGCCCAACCACGAAAGATCTGGAAGGCAGGAACCCTAAAGCAGCTGCTGTTCCCGACGGCAGTAATCACCACTGCCGTAATTTAGTTACGGTAATTTAATTAACTCCCTCGCAATGCAAACGCGTTTACGCGACACAGCTCTGCCACGGGGGCGCTTAAACGACGGGAACATCTCGCTCAGCGTCCGCGGTCCTCTCTTCCCGTTTGTGTAGCGAAGCGTGTGGCGAAGACCGGATCCACTGCTCCCAGTAGCACTCCATTCATGGCGTGCAGCGCAAGTTGGTACAGAACCATGTTCGCGGGTCATTATTTCTGCGATGCTATGCTTCCCAGGGATGTGCACAGTTATTTCATCTGCTTAACTTTTTTTTTCTTTAATCTTAGTGCTCATTTAAGCTGAGCTGATGCCCTTTTGCTTGGTTATCTGCGGTTTCAGATGCTCAGCGGCTCGTCTTTTCTGCGGCATTCATCGTTCTCATATCTTTTTTTTTCTTTCGTATGCACGTTTTAAATATCGCAGTGTTGTTTTTTTTGCTTTCGGCCTGTCAGCGCTCGCGTGCATCTCCTCTGTCCATTGTTCGCTCCCATCAGAGCGACTACACATAGCACGCGTCGGCCCTATTACAAGGCGGGGTTCATCCGCTCATCAGTGGACAAAGCGCGTTCACGCTGACCTCCATCCATTCCCGCCTTGCGCCTGCTGCAGAAATCTTCCTCCCCTAGCACAAAATGAAGCTCGTCCCTCCATCCAACGCTCAGCACCATTTGATTATTTTTTTCCTTCCCACGCTGAGAAATATATTGGTTTGGTTTATGACGTTAAACCCCATAAACCAAACCAATATATTTCTGGTGCGATGTTTGTGTTTACTGTCATGTCTGGTATATACAATTTTGATAAATATCCCCAACGAGTAAACCAATAATTTTTAGCTGCCGTAGGAGATTTAAAAGCTCTTTGTAGCCGTATAGAACTCATATTTGACATCTCTATAGAATTTCTTGCAAAACATCTCGTAGCCTAGAAAAGTGGGAGCGTAAGCTGAACTAGCAGTTGCCTACAAATGTATCAAGATGTCCATAAATGTCTTGCATGCAGTCTGCACTATATCTTGCACATCTTGTCAAGAAGTCTTACAAACATTCAGTAAATGTCCTCGGGGCCGGGTGTGACGCCCATAACACGGTTTGTTTATGTTGGAGAGACGCCTCATACCCGTCCAGTAGACGGGTTGGTGTTCCGTGGGAAATGGACCACCAGTTCTCAGTTCTGCGCATTAACTGTCCAATCTACGCCTGCGCTCATCATCTAGAGTTGCACTGCCCCCTATATTTTGCTTGAATGAAGCTGCCTGTGCAACCTTTAGAGGGACAAAACGAAATAAAAATCCAAACAAAGCAAGTCTGGCACACTGTCACCACCAGCAAAATCGAACATGAGGGTATATGTTGCTCGGCTTGCCGGAAAACACTATTCACAACTGATAGAAGCGCGAAAAGAACAACGTAGAACTGACCCTGCGGACTGTGTTCACTTGGACCGCAGATGTTTGAGCGGTGCGCCGATCGATTTTACAGACGAAGAGCGCTAGGAGTTTTGTCACCTTGCCTTCGTTGTTGTTTGTTGTTGTTGTTCTTGTTTGCCTTACAAAATGGCACATTGTTTTTAGGTGTCTTTCGTTATTCCCCTCTTATTTTTCCTTTAAGGAATTTTTTTAATGCGATATAGCAATAAATTTGTCGCAATAAAACCCCGCCGATGTCCGGTGTCACAAGGCCGAGAGAAATGATGTGACCTTGTGACGTCATCACAACCCGGCCACCAAGCTGTGAGGAACTCAGTATCTAAGCAAAATCCAAGATATAGAATCGAAACCAAAAATTTCAGGGGACACTTAAGATTTGCCTTAGGGGTGTGACGCGATAGCATCAACGAGTTGATGTCCATATGTCTGTAAGCAACTCCCTAATGTCTGCAAGCTAGGTCGAAATCATAGTTATTATTATTATTTCCAAATACTGTCTATCCACTGCGGGATTTTTACAGGCAGGCCAGAGAACCCATAAGAAAGTCAGGCAATATCGGAAGGAATGCTTAACAGCAAGGAAGGGAATTGGTAAGCGAAGGCAAAATGCAGAAAGAAATAAGTAAAAAGGATGGCGTTCCGGAGCAAATTAATCACCACAGTTTGAAGCATTGTTTGATAGGAAATACAACATCAGTAAGGACGAAATGAAATTCTTGGTACACATCAATAAATGGTTAAAATTTTAAAAAAAAACATCTCACTAAAAATACCTAAATTGTGCATAAGAACCAAAGAATGACGTAATGGAAATAATACGTTCAGTGGGGATAGGGGGGCGAGGTAGTTTCTTTTTCTATTAATATTGGAATGAAATTATCGATTAATTCGAACTATGCGTAACCTTTTTCTCATGAGAGCGTTACTGTCCTACATATTGTTCCGTCATAGCGACCTTTCTGTACCCGGAATTTATTATCGTGTGTTCATGAAATACGATAACATAGAATTCCAATTTTTCAACAGTCAACAAGCTATCCCAACAGTTTAGTCTTGCAGGCATTGTATTGCGCGGTACTGTTTCTGCAGCTGTCAACTTCGGCCGAGGGTCAGGCATTCTGGCCCTGTGAGTTTTATATTTGAAAATGCGACGCGCATTTGGAATGCGTACGGCTTTGCCAGAAGAAGCTTTTTTAAGAGCGTTAATTAGCTCTTACTCATCACGTTTCTCGATTTCTTGGGGTCTGCCTCCACCTCCCTTCGAAATTTTCCAAGATTGAGGCCCCCCATAGTAAATCGATATAGCAACCTAATTGGTGATTGATTGGTGACGTCACTGATATATCCAATTGGTGATTGATTCGTGAGGTCACTTATAAATCCAAGATCTCAAATTCGTATTTCCTTTGGTGTATCTCACTTTAATCTCATTCATATCAATTCTAGCAAACCAAACAGCTAAAGCTCGTTACTTCAACGTCTTTCAGACGGTGGCGGCATCTTTTTTCTCTTTGTTTATATATTTGTTTATTTTCCCTAATTCTGGGTTACAAACAACAGCTGAAGAACATCGCGGGTTGGTTGTTCTGGGTTCGTTTCTCTTTCTCAAGTGCTCACAGATCTCGCTGGAGGTAACGAAGAGAGTCTCGAGGTTCTGTTTAACCTTCACAAGATATGGAGCGACAATGTCATAACGTTACTGCTACGTAAGATGCAAAATAGGTCTGAACTACATAGTCTCATTTACCTCCCCTAATTAAAGCAGAAGGCTATCAGGTTACTGTACACTGCACACCTCGCGTTTAGTTCTAAACTATATTCAGAAAAGCTGAGTGAATAAGAATAGGGACCAAAACAGCATCATTCAGGTTCTGCTTAAGCAACCACGTAGAAGGATTAAAGGGTGGACGCTGTAGCGTTGAAATGACGCTACGCGCTTCGTGCCGCGCCGGCCCAGCTGACAGCAAAAGTCACAGCTAGAGCCCTGGATTAAGGCGCCAACCGACCCGACACGAAAAGGCATATTTATGTTCGAGTATTTGTATACATAGTAGGTTTAGTTGCGTATGTTCTTGAATTTTAACATTTTAAATCAGCGCTATCAGGTATGGGTTGCAGAAACATTTATTATCGGCTTGAGTTATACAAGTGGGTTAGTTGATCTTGCTAGGTGGTCGTCGGTGGAGACTAGCGGCGACCTCTTGTCACGTGTTTCCAGGTCGGAGCTGAGTAACAAGGTCTCCCACTGGCCCGGGAGCGCGAGCCTCTTGAGCGATATTGGTGGGGGATCTCTCGGACAGTCCCAGAAGATGTGGTCTACGGTGGCTTTGCCGCCGCATTTGCTGCACTCCGGCTTAAATCTATCCGGGTGCACATGGCTTAGGACAGCTGGATTAGGGAGAGTTTTTGTTTGAAGTTGTCTCCACAGTACCTCCTGTTCTTTGTTTAGGCTTTTATGCGGAGCAGGGAAGGTTAGCCTTTCTAGCCTGCAATGCTGAGTGATCTCGCTCTTGTCATTCCGACGTCCGAGTTGGCAGCCACAGCTGGGCCGATCGAGCTTTATCGTGGGCTGCCTCGTTCCCCGGGCCTGAGGAGTGAGCCGGTACCCAGACCTATTCTGCGTCTTTCTGGTAGTTCTTGAGCATTCCCAGGGAGATGGGAGGTATTGTGCCCTTGGCAAAATGTCCAATGGTTGCCTTTTGAATCGCTGACGATCACTTCCACCCGCAGGTTTGTCAGCGCCAAGGCAATCGCAGCTTCTTCGGCTACTTCTGAAGAGCTTGCGCGCACTAGTTGGCCTTCCTCGGTCACCGCGGCTATCGCGTACGCTTCCTCGGGTGTTGGGCAAGCGGCCGCGCCTACGTAGACTACGTCCGGTCGGCCCTCGAGTTTCTTGGCTAGGGCTTGCGCTCTGCCCTTGCGTCTTCCTTCGTGGTGGACGGGGAGCATGTTTTTCGGTAATGGTTTTACTGCGATAGCCTCTCTGACGATGGGCGGGTGTCCGCGTTTATTCCGAGCCTTTATAGGATAGCTCTCTACCCGCACTAGAAATTGGCTGCGTGTTGTTGACGTGGACGGCCCTGTCTCGGCGAATTGGATCTTCGTAAACTTTTTTTCTCGAGGTGCGATTTGTGGTCTGCTGCTCCTGATACTGGTATTCTTGCCTACCATGCTGTGTTGTTCGACAAGATTTGGAACACGCTCTAATTATCTGGCACCCTCAAACGAAGAAAAATATTTACAAACCAGAAAAAGCCAAAAAGAAAAAGATGTGAAATTTATCTCTTCGGGCGCACCTCTATCAATGACATTGTACCTGTATCAATGAAATCAGGATTTACCGCCTGTTACTACGTAATTGTATCTGTGGCCTGAAATTTTTTTTTCGATTTGATCAATGGTCGTAACAAATATAATTGATACCGTGTATTATTTAGCTACTCTATTTACTATGATACATGCATCAATAATGTCTTTAAAACAAACAAGGCATTATTGCTAGAAATATTATTATTTTCCTGTAACCGTTACTGAATGGAGGAACCTAGCAGATAATGTGGCGACGTTAAATCCCTGATGATCGTTTAGAAGGCTTATTTGCTCAATTATTCATTAACTCGTAGACTGCGGATTTGCTCTGTCAGTTCAGTTGATCGGTACAAGTAGGTTGAATGTCAGGTTATATGTTTTGTATAACTGTCAGATTTTGCTCGACGAGCACTTTGTAATCGGTGACGCGTTGCCGGCTATATTTTGTTTCTATTGTATTGTTGCGCAAACGTGTGCACCTACCATTCACAGCCGTTTTCTTCTCGGTCGCAGTATCTATAAATAGAAAAGATCTCTTAAATAAAAGCGTGTTCACGGTAAGCGTTGTTTTACACCGCAAAGTCGACTAGAGTGCAAAATTCACATCATATCAGTTTTGCTCGCCAAAGCATAATTGTATGCATGCATGATCTAACGTTTCCGTTATCCTTGAACGGCGGTCCAGCCCTTCTTGTAGCGGTGATGAGTTGCCAAAAGTCGAAGCAGTCAGGTCCATAAAGCCCAGCGGACGCCGTCCATCATCTGTTTTCTCAAGGACGGTGAACAGACAGCAAGGGAAATCGCTGTTTTGTTTTTTCGGCGGGAAAATGGCAAGGTGCCACAGCAAGAAGGAGCGGTGCCACTCACCTGTGACGCAAAGTATCCAAAGCCGCGTGAGAGGCCGCATCCTTGCCTCCCCCGTTGCACTCGGCACGCAAGCGAAAGAGCACTACATCACGCCAAGGGAAGGCACACCGCTTCTCGTGGCGTCTGCTAGAAAGCGTCGGAGCGGGAGCGTGCAGTGACGCAGGGCATGCGATAGCGCTATAGCGCCCTCTATACTCGATCCTCAAAAATCACCAACAAAAAGCGTGGCCTCCGAGATTCGTTCAAAATGGTTAAAGGTGGTGTAATGCGAAGTCACCGTTTCATCAAGAAGCCGTTTCACGGGCTCCTTTTCACTTGGCTGACTTGGCACGCAAGTGAAAGAGCACATCACGTTCTCGCGTCGTCAGCTATAAAACGCTGGATGAGCGCATGCAAAAACCATAGAAAAAAAAAAGACCTCCTAGAGCTGGTGGTGTCCTCTATACTCAGTCCTCAGAAGTTTTTCACCGAGAGCGTAGACTCCGAGATTTGTTACCACTATGTCAAAGGCACGGTGCAAGAATGTGTTATTACGCCGTTGCTTTTCACCGTGGTCAAAGGCGGTCAAATGCGAAATCAGTTTAAAGGATTTACCTCCTTGTCATCAGCCTAGCTGCGTCCACTGCAGAACAAAATCGATCGTCAGGGAAGGAAAACGCGCAGTTACTTCCTCACTTGAATTGGCTTTGGAGGAAACGAAGAGCGCAGTAACTGGCCCACTCCTCAATGGACGCACACATAAGCCGCACCATAAGGGAAGGAAGGAAGGTGAGAGCGAAAGAAGAGAGAAAGAGGTGCCGTAGTTAAGGACTTCTGAATCATTTCGACCATCTGGAGATCTTTAACGCGCCCCGACATCACACAGCACACGGCGCCCTTTGAGTGTCGCCTACGCCGAAGCGCAGCCCCCTCCACAGATAGACAATGAGGTTGTTATAAAATAAAATAAAATAAATGGGGAAGGGTGAGAAAAGTGGGGGAGTTACGCCTCATGAAATAAATAAATAAACAAAATGGGTTTTTGAGAAAAGGCAATGGTGCAGTAATTCGGTGGACACTCGAACCGTGGCGCATATTAGGGAAGCGAGGAAGGTGGGAGTGAAAGAAGAGACAAAGAGGTGCCGTAGTGGAGGGCTCCGGAATATTTTCGACCACCTGGGGATCTTTAACGTGCGCTGACATCGCACAGCACACGGGCTCCTTTGCGTTTCTCCTTCCTCGAAAACACCCCACAGAAAAGAAAAAAAATCCTTTTCCATGGGGCGTACGGTGGGCACATCAACCATTCTGTGAAGGAAAGGAGAAAGTAGGGAGTGAAAGGAAGGAGAGAAAGAAACGCTGTGGTGGAGAGCATCGGATAATTTTAGGCGAGCTGACTGTAGGCCCACCATCGCTGTCACTCAGCAGGCCAGTAATCATGTCCCTAGCAAGCACTCACGGGCAAATGAAGGCAGCAGATAGACGTGCACATGTGCATCGATGGCACCTCCATCTCAAGGCTTCAAGAATGTCTCGTTAAACAAACTGGTGCGGCTCAACACCAATAAATTTGAGTTCGCTAGCAGCTCTGCAACAATAGCATTGCGACCACATCGTCCAGATTCGTACCGCTGATCTCCTGATCAAAAGGGAGCGTGAGTAAAATCAAAACCAGTCCAGCTTCATAGCCAAGAGGTACACCAGCACAAATCAATGGCCCATGAGAATTTTTAAGATCACTGCATTTTAGAGCGAAAGCTCTTAGTGAATTAGGAGTTCAATGGCGCAAGGGCAGCTAGGGCCAAAGAACGCCAGAAGAATGTTTTTCTTTAAGTTTGTGTGACATTAAATGGGATGGGAGAGATTGTAAAATGTTGCGTATTAAAAACCGGCAAGAAGTCCAGAGTAAAAGACTGGGATAGATAAATAAATAGCATCCCAATAGGATAAATACGGACTAAAATTTGAATTGAAAAGGCGGGGTTTAAAAGGAAGCTAATAGCTGGGTTTTGCCAGAGACAAGAGGGCAAGGAGTTTCCTCCCACCGTGATTGGCTACGGGGCCCTCTTATCAGTGCCATGGTACCTAGCTTTTACGAGTTACCCTGACCAAAAAATAAAATCAAACTTCATGTGCGCATTAAAATTCCAGTGGTGTTTAAATAATGCATGAAGTTGTCGAATGGTATAATGGAGTCATCTCCTAATAAAAGTGAAGGATGGAACGGTATGTGGTATTTATAAAATTTTTCGAGATGAGCTCGCGGCGATGAGTTTTATAAAATGGACAGTTCAAGAGAATATGAATCACTGAAAGCGGGGCGCTAAAATGCTCACATTCAGGTGGCTCTGCTCCTAAAAGCAAATATTTGCCTGTTAAGTGCGTGTGTTACTTCATAAAATCGATTGTTATGTTGGCAATGCTTCCATTCTTTTATGTTTTGTTTGATCAGGCGCAACTTATTTTGTTCATGCATGTTCCATTCCGCCTGCCATTTGGACATTAGCGCTCACTTAGCGTAGTAGTCCTGGTAGGGAATTTTCATTCTGCGAGGATCGCGCTCTGTTGCGTACCTTGCTACGGAGTCGGCAAGCTCGTCCCCTGCAATCCCAACATGGAGGGGAACCCAACAGCAGTGCGCGTTGTACCCGTGTATCGCGAGAGTAATGTAGCTGATGGAGGATATGCAGTAAAAGCGGGTTTACTGTTTAGATATAATTGCGGTTGTGGCACTTCTCGAGGCTGTTTAGATTACTGCGCACGAAACGCTATCAAAATCGGTAATGAATGCGTAGCAGAAACAACGCCGTGTGATCGCTTCGGTCGCGATCACTGCGACTATCGCAACGAACGCGACTAGCTGCACAGCGCCACGTTCATTTCAGCATTCGGGGAGTACGGCGTGCGTGGTGAGCGTTCGCAGGCGCACATTTCGCTGCCTTTACGCAAAATCACTCGCTCCGATCGCTTTCACTGCGCGGACACTTGCCACTGAGCTACGTAGCTCGTGCAGACAGGGAATTCACCGTGAGCAGCTGTTACTCGCCGCTGTCCGTGATGCTCCACGCAGGAATTAGGAACGCTTGCAACAACCACAAACAGCTCCGTATAAACACATCGCGACACCGCCAACGCGTAGGTCTTGCGTCGGTTTGATGAGGCGCTCTGTCAACTCGATCAGCGTAGATAAGATTGCAGAATTCAAAAAGGGGAAGTGCTGCACGCGGCGGAGTTCGCAATCGCTCTCAACCATTCTGAGCACCCGTAATATTAACACGTCGGCGATATAATGTTTTTCGGCATAGCTGCCACCACCCATGCCCCGCTCACTGTAGAAGCATAGAGAAAGGGATTCGTAAAGAGCGGGCACTCCCATGGGGCCCAGCGACCCAATCGACTGTAGCGCACCAAGCGCCTGGGCGCAAAACCTCTGGTTTCGGTTTCAGGCGCGCGCAGTTTGGATGCTAGCATGCGTTGCGGCGGGTGTCGGAGGCGATCTGCAAAGTTGGCGCGCAGAAGGGGCGGATCCCCGTGGTCACTTCTGTGTCACAGGTATAACTATAAATAAAACACGTTTATTCTGGAAAATAACTTCATTTTCCCCCACAAATTGCTCTTCGTGGTTGTCTGCTGTTTCCCAAGGGAAAACAAACAGACAGCCCCATCATATACTGCTTTGACACTTTTGTTGTCGATCGCAATGGCCGAACAACACAGACTTCGTCGTCATCGTTGATTTCGTACCAAGCGCTCCTTGAAAGTTTGCTCGGCAGACCCCGTATAGTCTTCACTGCCTTCGTCCAGGTTTTTCTGCGCACTTTGGTCAACCGCACAGTAGGTTCACTTTAGACGCCGCGTAAGAAACAATAACAAGCCGTGGAATCAGCTGTCTCCGTGCAAAGCGCTTGTTAACGTTTTCCCGCCGTTAGCGCGTTTCCGCGGCAGCAAAATTTACCACCAGCATATTTAATCGCACAACTTCGTGAGCTCCTTGTTTCGCTTAACATTTTCCAACTTTAAACAATGTTTTGGCAAAATAAAGTGTTATTTAGATCACTGCGTATTAAGCCTAATCACAAACATTTAGCAGACGGTCCCTTCCTGTGCAAATAAATGCTCTCGGGGCGCTGCCCTGCCGTAATTGGCTGACGCCTCGCAGTGTCAAGCGGCGACGTATCATCGTTTCATCATTTTGACGTCACTGTCAATAACATTCCATCGGATTTGCGATCGTTCCGTAATACGGCCCCAGCTGCTGTGTGAAATGAATCTATTTTCTTCCATGTAAACACAAAAGCAATCCGACACAGTAGCCGTCGCCATGTGGCGCATCTCGCTCCGCGCTTGTTGTGCGTCCGTTGTCACGGCAACCCGGCTCACAGCGGTGGTTGTCGCTCCCACCGTCAGCTGAACAATGTCAATTAAGAGCAGGTGTCACTCTGATAAACCTTACACGAAAACTGTGCCAACAGGCGAAATTACGAACAAGGACAACATGCTTTCACGAACCTCGCATGCGGAACATTGGTGCACCACATACAAGATGACCTCTGCCAATTATTTTTCCCCGACGTTATTCTCTACCCGTAAAAGCTCCCAAGTCCCGTTCCACGGCCAACTGTGCGTTTTGTTCGAGAAATGTTTGGCACCGCGACGGCCACAACACGGGGTCCCATCCAATGTGTTGGAGCACTGCGTGAGAACAAATGCGCGGGTGCTACGCATATCTTCAGAAGCGTAGAAGACAATTTTCGCCACACCAACGCCTGGTTTCCAAGCTTTTAGAAAGTCCGACGAGTTTACTTTTTTTCCCGGTAGATGTGAAAAGCGCACTGCCTTGTCACTACGCGGGTGCAATGCGCGATTTCAAAAGCAGTCGCTTCGACGCACAAGTTTCTAGTTTTTGAGCTTTTCATGCATTGCCCTTTAACCCCGCAGTCTTGAAAATTACGCGCCCGTACTAGCAACGCGACAGCACTCATTTTCGACACGACTGCAACTTTTTCTCAAGGTGACCACTTTTTACCCGACCGTTGACAAATCACTCGAAAGTTGTGCACTATTGGGGGCCATAAAAACTTCGCGGCCCCGTAAAACTCAACGCGCAACCATGCGAAACTAACCGCTACGCAAGCTCACAAAACAAGGCATGGGAGCGCCGTTCGCTAGCTGCGCACCGACAGGCGTGCCTTCCATAACTGCGCCATATTGCGCAGGCCGGCGTGCTCAGCGAAACTGCTTGAAACGCAGCGTAGTTTGGCGAAAATTAAACGTTTTTTTTTTTTTCACTTTGCCACTATCAGAAACAGTGCCACGAAACGCGCCAGAACAGCCGGAAGGCCGCGAAGCGTGCGCGCCTCTTCACGAACTGCATAACTCAAGGCACCGGCTAGCGTGGTCAACGTAAACTGCTTGAAATGCAGAGCAGTTGGGCAACAACAACAACAAAAAATTACCGAAGACACTTCGTCGAGACTAAAGTGTGAAACGGCGGCAGCCTGACACCATTACCAATGACAATTTGTTGCGTCGGAAAACACCACGGAGGCACACAACTCGTACACTGTTATGTGAATGTTTGTTTATTAAATGCCTGCAACGTCGTTTACGCCTATGTCTATCGTTTCGATGTCTCCTGAGTCCATCATTTCAAAGCTGTCATCTGGGAGGATGTCGGCTTGCAACTCATGGCCGTCAGGGCGCCCCGTCGAAAACACAGCAGCCACGCGTGCCAATGTAATGAGTCATCCTGCACGGCGCCGAACCACCCCGACACCCATACTTGACAGTGACGTCACGCACGCGAGCCAATCAGGAGGCGCTCACCTGCGCCTAGCGACAGTGACGTCACGACACAAAGGAGACCAATCAGGAGGCCGGAAAGCTGTGTTAGTTTCTACTAACGTCAGATGACCTTGACGATGAGCCATTAAAGGCTCCCGCCTTTAAAAGAAAACTTTTCATACCTTTCCGCCGTCAGAAACAGCACGAGTTCCGCGTCAAAGACCAAGACAGACGCAAAAGCACGGGGTCTGCGCGCTAACAAAGATGCCACACACCCACAGGCGCGCAACCGCGCAGCCGACTGCGTTCTGCCTCGTCTGCTCCCACGCAGTTGGCCCGCGCATGCGCATGATGATGAAAACTAGAAGAAAATACTGTGTGCCATGGCGCTCTTTGCCCGTAGATGCCCCTTGCGCCATAAAACCCATCGTCATCAAAATAGTTATACCTACAGATGTTCAGCACAAATGTTGTACACGTTGCTTTAAGGCCGCCGACACAATTGTGTCATAGGCGATCGTTTGTGTCATAAACCCAGCAATTTACGAGCCCTCTCTTTGTGAAAGACATATCAGGCCTAATTCCGTTATAGCCTGCTCTTAGAACCGGGCTTGGACACCGGCAGGACTCGTAGTTTTATATACCTTTTGCACAGTCATTTTAAAAAATATGATCCAATCAATCTAAAGTTCGTCGATAACACAGTTCGTCGATAACAAAGTTCGTCGATACACACAGTACGTACGGAACCTCGTCTGCTCAGCTCTGTGTCGACCCGTTGCGCTAGCGTCGCAAAATCTGCTCTTTGTTGTGATGTATGTTGTCGCGCTCTAAGCCAAAGTTATACAATCAATGAGGGACAAAGTTAAGAATGAATAGGTGGAAACCTTCATTAGGCAGCTGACTTTGCAGTGCACCATTTTACCGAATTATGTTTAGACCGAACCGGAGCGAGGGCGAGGCCACAATCTGGTGAGGTGCCGTCGGTGTTCTGCTGGTTCACATTAGCGCGTCCAAAAGGTATATGGTACTGCTTTTTCGACGGAACGTATCTAGTCCTGTTTCGTGCTGTAGCAAATTATGCCTGAATGGGCTGTTATTCGTATGGTGCTTGGCAAAGTTCGCTTCAAACTGCGCTTGTCCCATGCACTGCTGCATTCGTATTTCTCGTCAGTCGTTTCTCTCGTGCTGTAGGTGAAACGTGGCTGTGCTATTGAGTTAGATTAAAAGCATGTCTGGAAGGTAAATTACGCACTAAAGCGATAAACATCACCTGCCGTCGATGAGAAGAGACATCGTCCGCCACCAACCCGAAACTGAAAGAGCGGCAGTTAGAGTTTCAGGGTTTCCGCGCCATTGCCTTTTCTTTGCAACACGAAAATTTGTTTTTAAGATGACCTCATCGTCATTCCACCACTTCCCCTAATTACGCTCGTAAGACAAGAACCAGATCAGAAAATAGTGTTTAATGCACGTACCCCTTCGCCGCGGCATGGTGAGACCTGCATGCCTGTTTACTTCGGTTTCTCTGAAATTACAGGGTTCCGCAAACGATGCTCACATTTCTCGCGTTCAGGTTGCTTGTTCCCTTCTTATGACAGCAGATATTACACCCTCCAACTAGCCCCAGTTGTAGCTCTTTTGAGATATTACACGAAAACAACGCAAATAACTGAGAACGAAGGCGCGAAAGACGCGACTTTTTGCTTTGAAATGTACAGGAGACCCAGCACTTCCGGGACATGCCGCCCAATTTCCGGTGGCTTCACTAGCGCCCACTTCTGAAAGCGGGAATGCGGCATCCAGCCACCCAGTGGAGATCAGTCAGTGGTTGGGTGCAGTGTTGGCAGTGGTTGAAGCAGAGAAACGGCCCGCGCTTCTTGCAATGCTCTCGCCTCAGATCTAAAAACGTTGCTCGCCTCGGCGGCCTTGTGGCATTTTCCACTGCAAAAACAGATGGCGCCACTGCCGCTCTTCAGCGAAAAAAAAACGTCGTCTGCGGGTTTTGGTTCGCCGATCTCTACGTAGACGATTACGTTTTCGCATCATGCATAGCTCAACTAAGTAAGTACCGTTGTGAAACTTGCTACGATACAAAAGTTACCCTAACACGCAAGCTCTTTGCGCAGTTTCGCCGCAAGTGAGCGAGCGGTTGAGGCGGGGAAGCTTTTGAAAGTCTTCATGATAAAAACGCACAATACTGTATACTGCGCCATTTTCTATCCCAAAAAAAACAAATTTTTATTATTATTTTTTGAAGCTGAGTTCGTACTGTGCAATCATTTTTCTTTTTCAGATTGAACTTGAATACGCTGCACATACATTTTCAGCATTATATCTTCGGATTTGTTATTTTTCTGATCGGGGGGGGGGGGGGAGTAACAATTCCTGATTCGCTAATATGTACAAACTATTTACACAATAAGACACATTTCATATTGTGTAAATAGTTTGTACATATTACTTCTCCCCCTATCCTCTCTTCCTGTCCCCTCACCTCTTTCATTTCATTTCTCCATTCTGCCTGCTATCCTTTATTTCCGCTGCCCCAGCTCAGGTGCTTCAGTATCGATGGCAGATGCCGGGGCTAGCAAAAATCTTTTCCTTCCTTTTTACTATTATTTTTAATAAAACTACGAACACCACCTATCAGATGGCATGCTCAAATCCTACGGCCAATCTAGAAACTTCGCCATGCCGAAATTCTTTGCTGAACAGTGTCTACACATTACAACGTCCGGCACAAGCATTGCTGCATAGAGTTTCTTACTATTAATATAGTAAGAAACGCTATGCATTGCTGTTTCTACGCATCGCGCGCGTAGCAAAAAAAAAAAAATGCATTGCGAAACCGAAACTGAAAAAACTTATTATTTATGTAAATAGACATGTTTTAGAGGATGTATTTGGTCAAAATTATTGCAATGTCAGGTTCATAAATAATCTGTTATATAATAATAGCACAGCCAAAGCTAAAACAGATCGTGCCCGACAGACTTCTAGTGCACCCATAGAGTTACGAATGCAAGCAATCTATACCGATCCAAGCCGGAGCCACAACCACGAGAACCAGCAAAACATGGTTACCATGTGCGTGAGTTTTTGCGCGTACCAGCTACAACTCGAAAGTAGTTATCGCGTTTAGCTTCTGAACGTTTTCTCCGCGTATGGTTAATATAGCACTTTGTGTATCGTCCTTTGACAGTCGGTAGAGTTAACTGATCATGCTGTATGAGGCAGAACGTTTTTTTAGCTTTTGGGAGATAGTGCGAATTGGAGAACTGAGCAGCTGAGCTTGTGCAATCGAAAGCTTGCATATAATTACTTTGTGAAGGAACGAAGCATATTTGACACGTAAGAACTGAGCAGCATGGCTAAGCTCCTTCCGAGGTTTTGCGTGCCCTTGATCCGATGTGCATCCACGCGACCTGCCGTGGCCGCGAGCGGTGGGCAACGTTTGCTAAGCTTCTTTAGGCCAGAATGCAAAGTCAGAAGTCAGGCACCGGCCTTCGTCCGACAGTTCTCCCGCGTATCTGACGCTGCCGATCCAGTGGACGTCGGCCAAGAGAAAGACGCAGACGCCGCCGAGTGTTCTCCTGCTGTGCACTCCACCGAGATGACCGTGGATGACTTCAAGGAACTCGTAACGAGCGATGAGGTGCGCCGCCAAATCCACCTAATCCTGCTCGAGTACGTCAGTTGTCGCGACACGGTGGGACGCGTACCTTCTATTCTGAGTGTTAAGGACATGGCCGAGCTGCTCGCTATTACCTCGCCTGCGCGGCGCGCGAAGTATTTCGGCTACCTCTTCAAGACCGAGATGGCCGTTCTCGCCACAAAGAGACGAAAGGAAAAGCGTCGGCTAGAGCGGCTTGCGGCCAAGGAAGAGGCGCGGAAGAAGGCCATCGAGGACGGCTCCATTAACCACATCCAGTATGGCATTGCGAACACCATTTTCCTTTTCATCCGGGACCAGGCGATGAACAACTATTATAACTACAGACAGGTACGCAGTAAGGTCATGTGCTCAGCTTCTGTCGATCTGCTGTACGCTGAGCTGTGAAGAAGGCTACTCTGTACAATCAGCGTCAATTGAAACCTGAATACAAGAACCAAAAAATATTAGCTACTGCAGAACAAATACAGGTTTGGCTTATTACCACTTCCACTCGACGGTACTCGCGCCGCCGGATTTAAAATCAAATGCGCTAGTATTGATTCTCCTTTAGTACAAATCTCGTTTTGCTGTTCCCCTTTTTAGTCTTGTTCGCATTTCATTTGACGCTGACTGTAAGCTGCAGTTGCCTGACCTAGTACACGTTTTGAATTACTGAAACCAGATATTTGATATTTTCTACGCTCCCGACCGACGCCATTTTTCTGGAAGGAGATCCTTTCACAAGCAAAAGACAATGCATTCCTAAGTTGTATCTTACTGTAGGCTACGGCTGAGTTAAAGTTGATAGTTGAACAAATTGGTGAATGTGCATGGTGAACAATGACGCTTGTCCCGTCTTTTTTTATTCGCGTCACGTCTGCCCGTCTTGCAGACGTTGTTAACAATGTGCTCAGTTAAAACATTCAGTGAGATCCATCATATCTATTCCTCTCCACGATCGCACCCTCTATTTTCTTCCCTTCTTTCTTCTTTGTCTTTCTCTTCTCTTGGCTTGGCGCTGATCCGCTTGGGCTGAGGCAAGCAAAGCCAAGCCACCTGCAACTACAACGGGGTTCAGTTACACGATGATCCAGGGTGGGCTTCCATTAGCAGCTCTCGTTGTAAGAGTGGCTCGGTCACAGTGAGGTGTGTGCAGTTCTCTAACTCAGTGGTGGCAAGGCAGAAAATTGAGCAAGTTGGTACAAGTTCATAGTGGAAAATTCAAGTGTCGTTGTTCATGTAGCACTTGAATTTTCCACTATGCTCAGTGGTGACATTGAAGGCATTTCTTCCTCTTTACTTTACAGGCCTGGGCCACCATGTTTGGACAAACTCTGGTGTTTGACTTGGACTATGAGCACGAGATGTCAAAACGCGAGCTGACAAATGCTGCTGACCAGCTCCAAGAAGTGTATGCGACAAACAGGCTAGACCCAGACCCATTCAATCTGGTCTTCTGCAACGTGAAAGAAGGTAGCCAGTACAAGCAGCACCTGCACAGGGTCTTGCCGCATTTGGGCAAGCCAAGCTGCCTTGTCACTGCCACCGAGAAAAGCTACCTCGATTTGTACCCGAAGGAAAGGTTGGTTTACCTGACTCCAGATGCCAGGCAGCCTCTCCGTTATAGTGATGATGCCATCTACATTGTAGGTAAGATAATGCCTGATTTCTTGAACAGCTTTGTGCCATACACGGCTAACAGCGACCTTTGTGTTTACTTATTTATTTCAAGCACCCTTATTGCTTGGAGAGTATGATTGAAAGGAATGATACAGAACATGGAAAAATGATAAAGTGAACAATGGAATAATAATTAGACAAGCCATCAGTATGTCTCATATGTGCAGGAACAGTAATGCACAACACAGGGAAAAAAAAGCAAGAAATAAATAATACACAGAAAACTACATGGGATGGCAGAGCTGACTTTAGAAATTGAAGCAGGAGGTATTGTGGGACAAAGAAGGGCACAGCAGGTAAGATGTCAACTTATGATAAAGGGACACTGAGTACAAATTTGTGTTGGCCTATTTCTATATTGTACCGCATTCTAGTTGGGAAGAGACTTCTTTCATCAGAAAATGGAGCCTTTGTAAGCTAGAGAAGAACAAAAAATGAAGTGCTGGTGTGGCCGTCTCCGGCTGATTTCGCATGCAAAATGCTTGCATTGACAGTGATTTTTGGCCGCAGACCCTAGAGGCTACGCTACCTCGCCATTCATTTGAGAACAGTGGTACCCCATTCTTTTTGATAGAGAAGTCACGCGTTTGGATCGACTAGCGGGAAGAGTTTTAAATCCAGTTTTCTCGGTGATAAATGTGTCTATCACTGCCGGACAAATGTCAACATAGCCAGAGAATGATTTGTAATTTAGAACAATAATTGGATGGAGTTGTCCTCAGCATCCCTTTAAAGAAAAAAAAAAGATATCTTTTCACAAAATGTCTCAAACATGAGGAAGCAGTAGCAGCACTCTTTTTAAAAAGACAAAAATAAATGAAACAAGTGTTAGCATCTGTGGGTGAATGTCCCTGTCTCTGAATGTTTGTGACACAAAGAGCTTGGAAAGAGAAATGTTAACCTTGAGACACGTGGCCAACATCATTTTCTTGTACTGTGCAACTAGTATGATTGAAAAAACCTACTTTGCTCGGACGCTAGCCTGTTGTGAAGAACAGAGCGAGTTCATTAATTCAGTTAGTTATTTGCAACTGATTTTGCGAAAGACATTCTGCAGCAAGAGATTATTCTGAAGCTGCTGTAATCACTCCACTTTACTCACAAACCATTGTGGCCAGGATTGGCAGTGTTGCTGTATTTATGGTTCAACCGTGCAATAGTATGGCTGACTGGCGGGTGCATTGCTCTCTCTGTGGTACATTCCCACTGTTTGCGGGGCAGTTGGCGCCAACTTAGGGAGCTTCTTGTTACTAGACATGCCTAGAAAAATCATTGCAATGAAGAAAACTTTTTTATCTTGACTAGGAATGGTGAAAGGTGGAAGCTGTATTAGAAATATGCCTGCCATTGAAGAGAAAATGCTGTCTTTGACGAGAAAACTAAAAACTGCAAACGGGGACTACATGCCACTGCGTAGGAAGAGAGAATGCGTTTCGACTCCGCAGCCTTCCCCTCCATTGCAGAGAGAGTTGTCAGGAAGTATAATGCAGAACCAGGAGTAGGGATTGCAGACCAGAGATGTCATCATCAGCCGAATTAGGTCCAGTACAGAGCAAAGGCTTCTCCTAGTGGCCTCCCTGTCACAGCAGACTTCCTAATCTCATGCCTCCATTTGACTCTCGGACGTAGCGACTTCGTGCCACATTGAAATGACTGCCGTTTCTGATCTGGTTTCTCACATTACACACAGAGCACTGTGGGCCACCAGCATGCTTGATGCACAAGTTTGCTAGGGCGGGATTGACAATTGTGCGACAGCTGGCCACAGCGAGGACCATTACATTTTTTTTCGCACACCACGTTCCAAAAATGAGCTTATGCTAATGTGCAGTTGTACACAGTCAAAGGCCAGCAGTGACCATTGCACAGTTCACACTTTACAGTGGTTGAATGTGCTGCAACACTCACTGCATCATGCAGTACCAGCTGTACAACTTTTCACCATCTCTGGGCAGCCACTGCTTTGTGCAGCTAGCTCAGACCACCTTTTCAATTTTTGTGAGTCATGCTGCATGTTACAAATGTGATTATACCATCTTTCATCTTGTTTCAGGTGCTATGGTTGACCTTGGAAGCCAGAGGCCACTGTCCATGGCAAAGGCGAAGAGACAGGGGATCAGTTTTGCAAGGCTTCCCCTGGACGAGTACTTGCAGTAAGTTAGCTTGTTTTGGCATTGCTGCTGTCTTACTTGCATCAGCCTGGGCCCCCTGTTCTGGAAGTCTTCACTAAGTAGACAAGTCAGCTTTGGCAGGCATGGATTTTCTCAAGGCCGAAATGTATAAGTGACTGCCATGTGACGGCGACTGCCTTGTCTTTCCTTATGTGTCAATGTTAATACTTACGATTTGTATTAAAGTGTTCAAAACGAGGAGCAGGCGGTTGAGACCAAGATGGCGGCACTACTTGCCGTTTTTTGGAGCAATGGAATGTGCAGTTTTAGGCACGGCCATTTGAACATTTGACATCCTAGTCGAAATCAAAGGAAGAAATGGACTTGGGAGGACATGTTATGTGAAGGCAAGATAACCGCTGGTCCTTAAAGGTAACGGAGTGGATTCCAAGACAAGGCAAGTGTAGCTGGGGGCGGCAGAAAGTTAGGTGGGCAGATGAGATTAAGAAGTTTGCGGGGATACAGTGGGTGCAGCTGGCAAAGGACAGGGTTAATTGGAGAGACATGGTAGGTGCCTTTGCTCTGCAGTGGGCACAGTCAGGCTGATGATGATTTCCGGGCAAGTATAGACTATGGTTGTATGCAAGCTGAGGAGGTGGGGAGGCTGTTCACTACAGTCTGCTGTTAAAACACTTTACGTTGCGCTTTGCTCACAGTTCTGCGTTAAATATTTATGCTCAATGTTTAATGGGACGAGCCTTATGAGTTATGGGGACCAAGGGCTGTGTACTTGCTGGGGGGTCAGAGGCATTTGAATTTGAAGCAGTTTCAGACTAGCCATGTTCCAAGGATTCATTGCAGGCTCAGTGTACAGAAGGGGGCATTGAGTGTCAACTATGAAAAGAGCACTTACTGAGGCTATAGTTCATTGTATACCACGACTTGTAATTGGCAGAGTCTCGTTTTTGTCCCACAATTGCCTTTTGACTGTGTTCACAAAACAGCACAAGCAACAAAGATGAAGGCACAGGGCAGCCACACACACACCACTGTTTTGTAACCATGGTCAACCTTCTAGCCTGAATTTCGACCCCAGTATACCTCTTGAATTCTGCATGCGATCATCTTTTGCACCCATGCCTGTTCCAGCAGATTGCATAAACAGTGCTATGTAAATGTTTGCATGTTGCTTTTGTTACCATTAGATGGGGCCAGTCATCTTCCAAGACGCTTGCCCTGAACCACATCACACGTATCCTGCTGGACATGAAGGCCACCAAAGATTGGAGCAAGGCTTTTGAGTCGGTTCCACGACGGAAGCTCAAGACTCCAGAAGAACTTGAAGCTGAAGCACAGTACAGGTCTTCCAAAGAGGTGCAGAGGAAAAGGTGATATGCAGCTTTCTTTTTTCTTTTTTTTTCCCTGACCAGGCAGAGTGGCGACCACTGAATGAAACGTAGCAAAGCAGTAGTTAAAAGGACACCAATGACAACCCCATCCAATGCTTGTCTTCAATTGATTCTGTGGCTGCATTTATTATTGACAACAGAGCGCACAGAAAACGACGAGGACAAAGACGAAAAAAGACAGAGAAGCGCTTATCTGCACTTGTTGCTGTCTTTTCTGGTCTTCATCCTTATTGTTTTCTGCGCACTTCGTTGCCAAGAATGGTTTACCTACTAGCCCAAACCCACACCTAATTTATTAAGATGAATTTATTACTGACAAAATTTTATAAGAAATTATTCTGCCACTGTCAACTGTCTTGATGTGCTGCAGTTTGCTTGCGAAATCGATTGTGAATGGAAGCACATGTGTTTCATTTTCTGGCCTTTTTTGGCTTGGAAGAGCTCTATTTTCAGCGAAAGTAGTGTTTTTGTCGTTAGAATGCGGTAAGCTATTATTACACATGAACATCAGATTGTTGTTGGTGTACTTTTGAGACACTAATGCAGATGATTTTTTGTCTCGTTTATATCTTGATTTATGTAAGCTTATTCAGCGGTTATGTACATACAAAAAATGGCTCAATGTGAAAATATCAATGCTGTTAAAGGCCTGCATACATGCTTTCTGAGGTTACTATTGAGCATGCATGTTTGATGGCACATGTGGCATGCTTACCAAAGTGCCATTTTAAAAGTAGTGTAATTAATGCATCAGCAACAAGAATGTATTTTCTTTTTGGGCTTACCTAGTGACAAAATTTGAAAATGTTTACCATAGAAACTTGTGTAAGTGATTATTTTTACATCGCTGATAAAAATTTTTGCAAAGATTTGGAAATGTCTAGGAATTTCAATGTAATTTTAATATGTTGAACAAATTTAGTGTCCCTTTTTTTTCCTTTCCACTAAGTGCTCCCTGGACATTACCATGTTGCATGCCGGACTGTTGCGTCCACCTGGTGCTAGCACAGTGTGAGCTGTAGTGCAAGCTCTCTTAACCTGCTTTGCAACATTTCAGAGAGAGTGTTTCGACATCTGCAAGTGCACAATGGAAAACTCTATAGCATGTGCATGGTTACCTTCATCCCGCTTATGGCCTCCTATGGGCACCTAGAATGTGAATGCAATAATATAAACGATTGCATTATTCCTTATTATCACAGCTGTAGAATCTTTGACAAATGCATTTCTCTGTTCCTTTTCAGGGTGTTGAAGAAATTCAAACTTGAATAAACACTTCAAAATGTCTGTGATGAAGTTATTCACAACTCTCAGATATTACGTGGGCTCTAAATGCTACATGCTAGCCCATTGGATAAATTGTCGTGAGAGAAGTCGGATCGCCACAAATCGCATTTCTCAATTGTCAGCACGAAATGAACGAGGTTAAGAGGGAAATCACAGTCCTCAAGCAAACGTTTCGACTGGGGACACGGCTTCACCTGGGCATTTCTAGGACAAAATTTTGTCTCAGGTTGGCTCATACCTGTAAAGATCACATTTGGCCGATATATAGGGGTTCACTTGCACATGGATTCAATAGCCCTTAAAACTGCACCATTCTTTCCTGATCACCTACAGACATGCTTACTACAAATGGATATCTCTCATACTTGCTAGTAAAACTGCTGACACAGCTGAGTGGCCAGAGTAAGCATGCTACCCAAGGCCATATTTTGCAATTCACAAATGGATATTTAAATATTATATGAAGTAAAAATTTACCTGTCTTTTTTAGGCACCAAATAAACTTGCTGAGAGCAAAAACCATTTAATGTAAACATGGTTGAAAGATTTTTTGGAAATTGCAAAAATCTACAAAATTAAAATATTGCACAACTTTTTCCACATTTCAGCACATTCTTATTGCATCCACATTTCTGGATACTGTGCTTTGTATAGGAGGATTTGATATTGCTCAACCTGCATTCAAAAATGCAGCTGTCATACCCGGTATACATTTTGACTTGCCACATGTCACCGTGTTCAGATGCTGAGCACAATAATGCCAGACCAAATTTCAGCCACTGTAGCCTTGTCTTGACAAAGACATGACACCTGCGTGCTGTGCAATATAAATGCAAGTTAAATTTTGTTTTTCGTAAAAACTGATTGTATGGCTTTGTCTGGCTATGTTGATGCCTCTCTGGCAGCAAAAAGTGCATTCAATTTCGAGGAAATTGTGTTTAAAATTATCCTGTCCATTTCACTGTCGCTGTCCACACTAACAGGACAAAAATACATGGCTCCCAATGGGCTTCGTGCATTTTCACTCTGTCCATTCGACGGACAGTGAGTTTCCATATTGAGGTTTAAATAAACTGAAAAAGTTGTATCCCCAGAAAGACTACCTATGATTCGAGTTGCACGTATTAACGGGGGTCGTATTAATGGAGCACGACTGCAAATTCAAATTGTAATTGACTGTACATCGAGTGGAGCAGTGCAAACACACGAAAGACAGCAAAGGAACAAGAGACACAGACGAGCGTTGTATCCCGAGCATTACCAACTAGCCCTATTGTCTGCCCTACTACACTGTAATAGACTATCTGATTTTTTAAGCTCTGTGATGTGGACTGTGTTCGTCTCACTGAACGTTCCACCTATTTATGCAATGTGCTCAGTCCGAAGCACTGATTGAATGTTTCAAGCCTGTCCTTAAAATTAAAACTTCAAAGGTGTCACTCTCATGAATTCAGATTATCAGCAAGCACCATTAGCTTCTGCCGCATCGAAAGGAATTTCCCACATACACACATCACAATGAAAACCTCTTGGTTTCGTGCATATAGCGTAGTCTGACATATATTGGGACTTGTAAACCAGCGCAACGGCTCGTAGCCAAACAGAAATGGACAAAACACAGCGCTGACAAAACACACTCGCCCACCAGTTCATGTTGTATATATTGGGACTTGGCCGAAGAGACATTGCACATTTTAAACCTGCAGTAACGAGAAAACCATGCGATGCACACACACACTGTCTGCTAAGGTTTGGAACACCAGAGGCAAGACCTCCCCAGCCTGGAAGCTTCAATGGCAATCAAGCACTGCAAAATTCGAGACCGCAGGGCCGACAGATATCTTGACAATGAAATCTGGCAAGAATGTGATCTCCACTACAATATCCACTTGCAGCAGCACCCATCAATCGTTTCACCCTCCTCAATTGGCCAAACCTATGTTTGCACTTGTGCAGCTACATTCGTGACTATAATATAGATGAGTGCAGGAGACGAGTGCTACTTTTTGGTAGATCAACTATCATCATCGGACGGGGTTCTGATGAAAACCTTGTTTGCCATCTGGACACTGATTTTGGAATCATTGTGTACATCCGCTTCAGGCTCTAATCAATATCCAGATGGAGAAGATGCAGCAATTTTCTTAATATTACAAGAGCCATGTCATGATTGTGGTTTTGGGGGTTTGTCCCAAAGTGATTCAGGCTATGAGGGACGCATGTCAGGATTGCACAGGAAAAATTTTCATTCAGTCAGATGCGAAGTAGTAGAATTTCTGTCCGGACCTAAGATCTCCACACAGTCACTCTTTAGTTTCAGTTCTTGCCATAAGTTGTGATGGAAACAAACCAACAAATTTTAGGAATCTGGAAGCCCTCATGCTTGCAAAAGAAAAGAAATGCATTCACCGAATCTGTACCAGCGAAAGTATAAACCGCAAAGGCGTCCTCTTGAAAACAATTTTTTTCATTAGTGTCGGATGCCTGGTTTTGAAATGGTGCTCTGGAGGATTTTGCTCATAACAGTTTTTTACACAGTGTCTATATTTGTCGACGTTGCACGTTGTATATGAGAATTTTACAGTGTTCAGGATGTCTGCACAAATGCACATGCAACGCCCAAAAAGGATATCATGTCAGTGTGCCCAAAGTGAACCAGCGGAGGTTCGTGCTTGACAGTGTGCCTTCACACAGACCAGCCAACTTCCAGAAACATCTAGTGTGCTTTGTTCTTAGCATCTACACATTGCTTTTCAGCACCACTGAGCTTGCAGTGCTGCAACAAATGAGCTCCTACCACACCTTGTGCATTGCGGTTTCTGCTCAGCACAATAGTACACACCGAAACTTAATCCTATTAGCATCTTTCTATGCTGGCGATTTCTACAACAAAGGTTTTAACTTGCTCATGCACAAGCCTATGGGCTTGCTAGGATAGAGTGCATACAAAGCGCCGACTTTGCACCTTTAATAATGCGTCTTCAATGACAGGTAGCATGTTTATGCAGTCGTAACCGATTAACATGACCCCCTGTTTATATGGACGACTCAAATTTTCCTAGTGACCAATTTTTTTTTCAATGCATTTAGGACTCGTTAATATGGAAACTCGCCGTCCGACAATGAACAGGGTGAAAATGCACAGAGCCCATTGGGGACTGGGTATTTCTGTCGCGTTAATATGGGCTGTGATTAGAATCAAATCTCGACTGCCCCAACCAGATGTTTTCTTCCCTGTATATTGAAGGCAGGACACCTGCGAAAGGCAGTGCGAAAGCGCAGATGTCTAAGTGACCGCCTTTTTTTTGCGTTTTTTACGTTTAACAGTTCCAAGGTGCCCAATTGATGTTCCTTGCCCCGCCGCGGTGGCTCAGTGGTTAGGGCGCTCGACTACTGATCCGGAGTTCCCGGGTACGAACCCGACCGCGGCGGCTGCGTTTTTATGGAGGAAAAACGCTAAGGCGCCCGTGTGCTGTGCGATGTCAGTGCACGTTAAAGATCCCCAGGTGGTCGAAATTATTCCGGAGCCCTCCACTACGGCACCTATTCTTCCTTTCTTCTTTCACTCCCTCCTATATCCCTTCCCTTACGGCGCGGTTCAGGTGTCCAAAGATATATGAGACAGATACTGCGCCATTTCCTTTCCCCCAAAAAAAAACAATTATTATTATTACAGTTTCCTCTAATTCATGTGAAGAATGTCAAGCCGCTTTCATCAGCTGCGAGCGACTAAGTACGGTACGCACTAACGTTTTATGGTATGTGGAGTCCAAGTAGAAGATATGTCATCACTCCACGAGACGCCATCATGCTTGTGATGCACCTACACGGGCTTCAAACTGCGCCACAATATTAAAAAGATAAAGGGTGACTAAAATAATGCCCTTCGAACTCTCAAGGCTTTGTCTTGTTTCCACTTCACTGACTACCACTATGCACATAAGCAGAACTTAAATACAAAGTGTTACCGTAAAAACCCGCACGTAATAGCATCATCGTCAGCCTGACTACACCCACTGCAGGGCAAAGGCCTCTCTCGCGTCTCTCCAATTAACCCTGTCCTTTGCAAGCCGCACCCATCGTATGTCCGCAAACTTCTTAATCTCATCCGCCCACCTAACTTTCTGCATATTGCACGGACCCACATATAATAAGAGGTGTAATTTGGGGATAGCAAAACTGGGGGAAAAAAAAAAGTTTCCATCCGTGTAGAAAGGGCAGTCAGCTCGAAGTTCCAAAAGTCGCGGAAGCAGAATGCCCTCCGATTATTTGTGTACACCGGTATGCCCGACAACGCGAGCGGCAGGTATTTATTTTATTTATACAAGTACCTGCAGCAACTCAAGGGCATTATTGCAGGGGGGACAATTGAATGAAAATTATTTCTTAAATGAACATGTGACAAAAACTTAAAACAGCCAAGCACAGTTGGTAAAATCAAGAAAGTAATGATACGTAACATCGTTAAGTCATTTCGATGGCAAATGGTCTTCAGGGCACCGTGGTGCAAAAATCACAGCATAGAAATGGAAAGGGTACACTATCGCAGGAAGCGCAGTGCCTGCCAAAAGATGTGAAGTAAATGGGATGATATTAATCCATGGCAGACTGTGTGACAATAAAGACAAACTCTGAACATGTCTTACATTCACCAATGCTCTTGGGAAGCCTATTCCAGTGTGCGGAAAAAATTATGGTAGACAGGTACGACAACGCATTTCAAGAACTTTCAGCTCGTGATCACACCGTTTAGAGATGAAGTGGGGAGGGAAAATGTACAAGTTCTTATTTATTTGTGTAAGACAGCAAATTCAGAAAAGAAGTTCTAATTTTGCAGTTAATTGGCGGCGTGCTAGTGTTTTCCAACCAACGTCCTCTTTAACTAATGTAATACTGCTATGGAAGTTATAATTGCCAGAAACAAGTCTTGCAGCGTGGTTTTGGATGCGCTCAAGCTTTTCTGCATGATTAGTTTTTTGAGGGTCCCATACCGCACAAGTGTATTTGAGTACTGGATGAATATTTGTTATGTAAAGCAGTTCTTTTACTTCCTTGGGGGCTTTATAAAAATTACGTCTAAAGAGGCTTAGCATACGAGATAAGGCTAAGTATTCAATACGTCTGTTACATGTTAAATTTTCTGAAAAATAGACCCCGAGGTATTTGCCATGTTGGACCTTTTGAAGAAGTAGTCCATCCAATCTCACAGGAACGCGTTTACGGGTGAATGACACAAGGTGACATTTAGCACTGTTCAAAGACATGCCTCACTTAGTGCACCAAGCATGCATTTTGTTCAGATTGTTCAGCAAACTGCTAACATCACAATCACTTTCTACATTCCTGTATATGGCACAATTATCAGCGTATAACCTCACTTTGCATTCTAGATTTTGGACGTCGTGCCATTTATAAAGACTAAAAATAACAAAGGCCCTAAAACAGAACCTTGGGACACGTGGAGGTTACGGTGACATGTGTTGATTTAGTTCCGTTAATGTATTAAAACATGCTGTGTTCGCCCAGACAAGTAATTTCTAATCCAATCCACTATTGTAGGGTGTATACTGAGACAAGATAATTTATGTAACAGCAATGTATGAGAAATGGTGTAAAAAGCTTTCTAAAAATCCAAAAATATGCAGTCTACCTGAAATCCAAGGTCAAAAGAGTAAAAGAGATCGTCGGAGAACTCTACCAGTTGGGAGGCGCCACGCTCGCGCTTACTCACGTCCTGGGCCCTGAGTATGCACAGACCGGTTCCAGCATGCGTGCTGGTGTGCAGGCTCCGGAAATGCCCGTCAGTGCTTTGGCGACTGTCACCGCCGGGTGTACCGGTACCGTCGAGCTTGTCAGATATTCCGCATTTCCTAAAATAACTCGAGAGCTCCTCGGAAATGCTGGCCCAAGCATCCGCGATCCGAATGTGCAGTGTGGTTGGAGAGGCCCGTGTCCGGCAGCAGCAACTGCAGGCTCTCTCCTAACCTCATAGAGACAATGCAGCAGCGCTTGACGCGGTGCCGATGGTTTCGGCAGCTACGATCGTCCTGGATGTGCGCCACATCAGGTCAGCGTAGTGAAGTGGCGTCGAAATCGAAGCTACCGACCTATGCCACCACTCGCTGGAAGCGCGATGGTGATGGCACTCGATAATGGACTTTTAGCCGAACGGGTTTGTGCACCCACTCCCGCTCAGTGAGCAAGCAGGAGCGCTTCTGCGCATGGCGCGAAATGCTCAGATGAGAGCGCACGAGCGGAACGGCCTCTTGATGCTGCTCCCAGGCGAGTCAAGCAGAGTGGTGCGATGAACGGGTTTCGCAAAACCTGCTGGTCTCTTGTGGATATTGACCGAAAATTGTTTGGATCCACATATAATATGAGGTGGAAATTTTACATGCTAAAATTAGGAAAAAACGTTATATGCGGGTTTTTACGGTATTTCTTTTTTTTTTTTGTGACTACCGCTATGCACAGCAGAACTAAAAGTTTTTTTTTGCTATTTGTTATTATGGACAGTTTTGCTCGGTAACCAAAGTGTCCATATTAACAATGCAGAACTGTATTTAATTCGTGGTCTTAACACCAAAATTTCACAGATGACAACAGCCTCTTGCATAGGTGCCACACACTCAATAGAACACGCCACCTGTACCATGCTGAAAATCGCTTTAATTTTCTCACAGCATTTCCAAACAGCAGCCGGCTGCTGTGATGTGTTCGCATACAAGTAGAGAGTAGGTCGAATAATAAATAAATCTCGGAAGAAAGCCAGGCCACAATTAATGCACACTTCCAGGAACTGCAGGTATGCGCACCATAGGGAACAAATGGCAGCGAATGGACAATGCGGACTGCGGGACAATGCACACAGCCCTCGCCAATTTCACAAGACACCACAAAAACCACCACTTCTAGCTTTTGGGAACGTGGCTAAGGTGACTGACTCTACTGCCATAACTAGTATGCATAAATTCTTAGTTTAGAAGCACGAAAGGCCTGGTGTATGGGCAGCTTGTTACAAAACATGTCCTAGCTACGACATTTACTGTGCCAGCATGTTATCAAATGCAAACCGGGAACACATGCTTTCACACTAAGCAACTGCTCATTGAAGCACTGCCTACTGAAAGTGGCAACCACACAGAAGAGGGGAACGGGTCCTTCAGCAATGGACCACTACCTTTTCTTTCTTACATGCAGAGTAGAATACATTCAAAGGAACATGAGCAGCATTTCGTCCTATGGCCACCAGCCAGGCTGGTCTGAAGGCACTCACATATCATGCAGCACTTCGCAGAGATGCAATGGTACAGCCCCTGATCGATAAAAAAAAAAGGGAAGGGAAAAAAGCGACACGCACACAACACACACGCACACACAAATTGTTCTTGTAATAATTCCAGTGGTGGAAGTCATCCACTCTGCTGCCCTTCCAGAACAGTCTCTTTTCCCACGCCGGAGGAGAGAGCAGCAGCTCTGCCTAGCCCTTGATGACAGCGATGGGTCTGAGCTTGATGCACTTTTTGCTGATGCCGGCCTCGTGGCATGTGTTGACAACATCAGTCACATTTTTGTATGACTCGGGTGCCTCCTCCATGACCAGCTTAGGCGATGCGACGCGGATCGAGATGCCCATCTCATTCAGCTTGTCCAGCACATCCTGGTAGTCCAGGTTGCGCCGGGACTTTGCCCGCGAGAGTGCGCGGCCGGCGCCGTGGCAGGTGGTGCCAAATGTCTCGCCCATGCCCTGCTCGGTGCCCGTCAGGACGTAGCTGCAGGTGCCCATTGTGCCGCCAATCAGCACAGGCTGGCCGCTCAGCTGTTTTAGGGGAAGGAAAGTGGTTGAGGACAAGAGCACGTTTTTAAATATTCTCAGCCATATACCATCCATCACCAAAAGGAATAAAAGACATTGACTGTGGGACAAAAGCCTCTCTTAATCACCTACTGTAAAACGTCGATACATTCTCGGTTCATACGCTCAAAATAGCGGACGTTGAAAATGTCCCATAGAGTTACACTATACGGTAAAACCTCATTAATTTGTGGGACCACGAAAAATATTCAGAATAACCGGCCAAAGCAAAAAAAGGGTACCGAGGCAAAAAATTTTGTTGCAGGAATGCGCTACCTTTACTGAATGAACTTTGTGATTACCATGCATTGCCATGCAAAAATCAAACATCCAGCTCATAGCACAGGACACCGCGGTCTGCAGTGTTACTAACTGCTCTTTTTTTCTTATGTTGTATCCTGCTATAGACATGCACACATCCTATATTCACCCTTTTTCTTGCTCCCCGTCTATCGCGCTACTCTACCACAAACAAAATCAACACACAGCAGGGACAGATGTTGGCAGTGAGGTTACGCTGCTGTCATATGAGTGGGTTGTCAACACAGATTTCTCTGCATTACGTCCAAGCCCAAGAGTGTTTCAAATCACCCAGCAGCCAAGACACCTTACAAGAGTTCTGGTACTTCCCTAGAGGCCACCAACAAAGTGGCCCCTGCTCTTTGAAACAACACAAAGACGAACATCCCACACTGCCCTGTCCACCAAAAAGAATACCTGGTAGTCAACGGGGATGAGTGGGTGGTGGGGCGGGAAGGCCCGCGTCGAGCCCTTGCGGTGCACGAGCAGGGTGCGCATCTTGCCGTCCACCTCATGCTGCTCCACCTTGGCAATGTTGTGCGACACGTCGTAGATGACATGCATGTCCAGGTCGTCCGGAGTGGTGTTGTACGCCTTGGCAAACGCCTGCACCAGATGAGGGAGGCCAAAGGAAGGATGAAGCATCTGGCACAACCACCCACTCAAGTGCTTGCATACCCAATAAAACGCTATAGTACTCCCTCGACAACTTTTTCTGGCAATGGAGCGAAAGCTACGCAGCTCAAATGCACGCTCTCTTCCAATGTAGCGTAATATACCATATATACTTGTGTAAGCTACGCAGCTGAAATGCACGTTCTCTTCCTATGTAGCATAATATACCATATATACTTAAGTTCGTCTTAAGTGGGGCCATTATATGTGGGCTCGACTGTATCTGCAGTCTCAGCGTACCCCAACAACTTTTAGACGGTGCTGAGGAACCCCCACATTTTTGCATTAATCCCTTCCTGCCTGATGCACGCAAGAAAATGCATGCAGAAGCACAGACCGTCACGAATCAGTACCCACATTCAGTTTGTAATAAATGGCTGTGAGGTGAAACAGTCCGCTATGAGCAATCACAGCTTGATTAGCCCAATAAAGCGGCTAAAGGAAGGGTGGGAGTTGTGGCATGCAAAGATTTAGATAGCTGAGGAACACAGAAAGAACTCCAAGGAATCCAAGCGTGCAATTAGGCGCGGCTCGGCGCCTGTAGCGTTGAGTGCATTTCGCACACTTGACAGGCAGCGCTCACCCTGCCAACATGGCAGGTGGAAGGGGCTTGCAATCTAACGTTGAGTGCATTCCGCACACTGGATAGGTACAGTCAGGCCGGAATGAAACGCAAACATGCATATACCGTACTTTTCCACTTTACAGCTAGATATTCCTTTTTAGCCCTTTTATGAATATATGTGTCCGTAGACCTTTTGCACTTAAATACGATACAGGCTAGATGTGCACTGCAGCTGAAAGTACACAGGTAAGAT
Source organism: Amblyomma americanum (assembly GCF_052857255.1). NCBI lineage: Eukaryota > Metazoa > Arthropoda > Arachnida > Ixodida > Ixodidae > Amblyomma > Amblyomma americanum. The sequence goes on along the minus strand of NC_135506.1, from coordinate 2,884,143 downwards.
ATTTTGTTTCACTGACAGGCGCTGTTCGTGTTTCATTCTGTCCTGACTGTACCTGCCGCGGTGGCTCAGTGGTTAAGGCGTTCGTCTACTGAGCTGGACTACCCGGTCAATGGAGGCGAAACACAACTGAGGGCACTTAAGTCTGCTTACTTGGAGGAATGCAAAAGCACGTGTTTTGAGGAAAGGAAAGGGCAAAGGAGCTCTCAGATCTCAACCCCACAAAAGCACATGTTTTGAGGAAAGGAACACTTTAGGGCACAGTAGCCCTCAGATCTGGACATCTAGCAACACATGAGAAGTGGCTTTGCCTAGCGTAGTGAAGCTTTTGCTTCAATATGAAGGGTGCTAAATTCACCTGCGAAAAAGAAATCACTGCAATATGTATAACACTCTGGGGGAAAAAAGAAAGCCATATGCACAGCTCCCTAAGGGGTTAAAAATCCACTGCGACCGCACCTGTCGGCTGAGGAATGTCATGCTGCTGCGGTTGACCCAGGCAAAGTTTGCCGCGGCCGCCATCGACTTGAGGTAGTCCTGTCCCTCAGCTGAGCGAATCAGAGCACAAGCCAGCTGCCGGTCGTTGACGTCAATCTTGTCCCGCTTCATCGCCTTCTCCATGGCCACCAACGCGTCTGCACACAGATCACGCAGAGGCCTCGGATCACTTCAACAAAAGCTACTCACAGGTGTGCCTTCCTTGAGGCAGCAGTGGATTGCATTCTATACTAGGAGACAAATTTGCTTGGTAATGGAGCTAATGCTACGAGCCAAAACACGCCTTCTCTTCCTATGCACAAAATATAACCCTGGTTGCAGTTATTAGTTTGCTCTCAAAACAGCACATTGGTAACAGTACAGTCATTGCTACAACATAAATGTGATTTTTCAACATAGGAGGGTGACGAAAAAAGCAGTTCCTTTGACTATGAGTAGTCTAGGCACATCCAGTTCCAAGAAGCTTCCACAGATAATGGTGTCAGCTGCTCCAGTGATGGAGCAAGAAAGTGCGCGGCAAACAGCTTGCTAAGGCAGGAATATTGGCGAAGTCACACAGTTACAGAACAGATGCTCTGCCCTGTATTTTTCCTCCCATTGCTGAGTGCTATAGCAGAAGCCAAATGTTCTTCTGAATGCTTGGGATGCCTCCCATTTTCTCTTCCTTAGGTTTTGAACCCAGGGGAATAAAAAACTTATGAGTAAATACTTCACATTTGGGAATAACTGAAGAGCAGCCCTGAAATGGCACATAAGAAGGCTTGCGTAAATATTAGAAATTTCAAATATGAACTGAATATGGTTGTTATTTTGAACTGAATATGGTTGTTATTTGGCTCATACTATTCGATTAAAAAAATGGAGATTCAAAAATTTCTGAATATTCGAAACAAACTATGGCAAACAGGGTACAGACTATTATCTAAACTGCCCAACCTATACAAATCTGATGTTGATTTCAGCCAACCATTTAGAGTCTTCAAACAAAAATTTCAAGAATTCTTGTTCTGCTCAAATATATATTTAGAACCATGAACAAACTACGTGTAACAGTAAACATTTTACACACTGCTACCATGCAGTTCGTAATTGCCATCCTAATATTTTCTTTCCTTCTCACGCTACTCGTGCTTAGACTGTAGCACAAGAGAAGACTCACTTCTGCTTGATGGCATTGTCGGAAACTCTTCCAGTGTGTGCGTTGTATCGCTATATTGTACCGCGAATTTCTTGTATTCCTTTTGTTGTACTTGAAAAATGTGCGAAATATTTTTTGCCGTATTGCAACCACGTACAGTGTTTGAATCTCAAAGTGTATTTCTGCTGCTACAGGCTGTAACTACTGTAAGGAGGTTAAGGTTATGTCAAGCTTTTAAGACTAAAGCCTCATGCCACCCACAGGGATTCATCTGTATTGCTTCCTGCAAATAGACAGCTATTTCAATTTGAAATGAATACCGCCAACTTTCATAACCCTGATCATGACAAACGATAATACCTCAGCAAATTATCAGAACGTGGACCAGTAGAATTTGAATGCTGCTGGGCTTGGACCCCATGCGGCACTCCGAAGCAAGTGGGCTTTCTGACATACCACACTAGATGAAAAGATAGCTGACCACCCATTTCGAACAATCAAAACATGAAACTGCACGGTTTCTTGTTTTATGTTTCCATGATGTTACATGCTTAACACCCACAACCATTGCACTCGTCTGGTCATCTTCAAAGCTCTTCCAGCGCGAGCTTGGTCTTCCCATTTTGGTCATCTGTGATATGCAGATGCCCATTTACAGAATTTCACATGGGGCTCCCGAAAAAGGGGGCCAAAGGTCGAGGTTTCACGCACACAAATAGCAGACAATTTAGCATGGTTAAGTGCCGAATATTGTGAAGTAACATTAGTTATGGTGGGCATATAAGGTCCTTATGTGCTAAAGGCATTTGACCACACATAAGGTCCTTACGTGCTAAAGGCATTTGACCTAAAGGCCTTCTGCATAAAGGCCTTTACCATGAAGGCTTTCACCGTAAAGACCTTTGGATAAAGGTATTTAGGCTTTCTGACAGGTGGAGGCTTGCCAGGTGTATGCACCTGACAGGCTGCCCACAACATATGGGCACGTGGGCCACCTGCCATGAAGCAGGATGCCCGAAATTGGAAAATGCACCTTGTAGTGCTACTGCACTAAAATCCTGCCTCCATTATAGTCCATGCACATCTGCCATTTGCATACAGCAGGCACTGCGACGATAGGAGAGCCCCAGTCGCTTGGCCAAAAATAGCTTGGCCCCATAGTTTCGCTTTCCGAGCCTTGCTGCCAGACCGTGGCTATCAGCTGCACATTCACCAGTCATCCAAACCCAACTGTGCATCACTTTTAAATGGTGTTTTCTTTTTCCTTTTAGAAGCAGCCTTGCCATTCCGGCGCCAATGTGCGTTCCTCTCGCTTATGTCTGCATTGTTCTCCCAGATGGAGCCTCTTCAGAAGGCTTCACTGCACATTCGGCAGTTTCTTTTTTTCTTTTTTTTATGGGATGGATTCAACTCCAATGTCTGAAGAAGTTTTTTTCTTCATATTAGTGCTATTGGAATATTTCAATACTGGTTACTCCTACACACAAGTTACTGCTATCAAAGAGAAAACTGCCTATAACTCCATGTGGAGCACATACAACGCAGATCCACATGTGCTGTAAGTATCTTGACGGTTTAATACTCTATAAGTAATCCCCAGTGATGCCACAGGTAGCAGATTCTCTAGCTGTGAAGCAACTAGGAACTAGTGTGGTGACACTGACACATGATAAGAAGGAACCTTCCCCCTCTGCAAGGAACCTGATCAGTACTGCAGTGCATGTGTTGTTTTTATCAGAGAAAATCCCCCCCCCCCCCCCCCTCCTTACACCAAGGATCCAACACCTTGCCTGCACAGACATGATCACAGATGTTGGCAGCAAGGTTAAGCTGCTGTCATACTAGTGGGTTGTCAACACAGGTTTCTCTGCATTACGTCCAAGCCCAAGAGTTTAAAATAATCCAGCAGCAAAAACCTTTTAGATGTGGTCCGGTACCTCCACGACAGCCACCACCAGTGCGTGTTCTATTCAACTGAAATTCAGAATGTCTGCGCAGTCAATGTATTTTGCAGCAAGACAAGGTGAATGCGCTACACGACAGGGCGAGACATAGTAACACAAAGCATATTCTCTTTTATGCCCCTGTCAAACAGAATAAAAGCTACATAGATAGTACTACTACAGGCAGCAACCTCCGCACTGTCCATTTTTAAGTGATTACTTTGGAAGCCTGACATAACTGTCAGTTCTTCACTCTTTTTTTCTTTATATAAATATACAGTCGACCCCAGATACAACTAAACCTCGAAATAGCAAACCTCAATTTGACAAAATTCACGAAGTAATGCATTTTTTCATTTCCCAATCTCTGCTCCACTGAAAGCTATGTATTTTTTTTCGAGATTTAACAGTAATAAGTAACAGCATTTGCTCAATCCACCGGTCTGAAAGAGCACCACGATGCAGCCATGTGATAAGCCAAGGAAATGAAAAAAAAAAGCAGTCGTCGTGCTGTATTTTATCACGACAGCATTAAAGTTCCCGTTCTGCTGAAAATTCAGTTTGTGTTGTGAGCGAAAAAGCAGGTGGCCCACATGCCACTCAAGTCATGTGACCTTGTGACATGATCATGACCTGCCCATCGGATTGTGAGGAAAGTGCACACCGTGGCAGGTGGCAATTAAATTAATGATTGGTCATGAGAGGTCACCGGTTAGAGCAACCTGGTTCTCAGAAGCCCCACCGGTGGCTGTGGCACATTGCTTAACCACTGCGCCAGGAGGGGTATGATGACTCCCAGTGATCTATGAATGTAGAATAGGGAATGACCAATGCTGCATACATGGGCATTAACTCATTAACGTTACTGCATCATACCCTTATAGGGCTAGAGACACCAATTTTTTGCTTGCGTTTTCTGTTATCAAACGACGCGCTAGACGTTTATACACATGGAGCACCCCATGGTATTTGCCTACGACCGCTAAATAATTTCAAAGTGAATATCTTCTTGACACTGTTTCGGTTTCATCAACTGAAAGGTGACTGTGACATGTAGTTGACATTTAGGTCACATGAGGCATAAAAAACTGGAATGTAACTGTTGGTACGTCATCTGGTGCAATTCTACCGTATTTACACGATTGTAAGTCGACTCTATGTAAGTCGACCCCCACATCACATTTCTGAATAAAAAAATTGGGGGTCGTTTACGCTTGGCCTTTAATAATAGAACGCGATAGCACTATCCTGCGATCTCCGCTTATCGCCAGCCGCGGCTGCCGCGCGCGGGAGCACCCGTGGGCACATTCCAAAAGGAAAATGTATTAGTCACTGGACTACTTGTCCACACTTGCGCTGCCGTCGTGATCGCTGCTGCGGTCCCACAACTCGTCGTTCTAACATAGCCGTGCAGCGACATCCCATAATTTGCAAACAGCCGCATCACGACATCGCGTGGAACAGCTGAAAATTTTGCCTCGCTGCAGCTGCCACACCTGTATCACCCGTTGCGAATGTCGAACTTGCGAACCAACGCGCAGTTCCGTTTCTTCGGTGTAAAAAATGACAGCCATCTTGAATGTAGCTGTGACCAAGCGCCGGTCGCTTACCGAACCCGAAGCACAAATGACGAAGCACTACATTAAAAACTTATGAAACGCGGCTGGCAGTAGTCAAATGCATCAGCACCAAAGAGAAACTACGCGTGAGTGGCTTCGGCTACCGGCACTCCCCGGCTCCGCTGCGGTTCCGAGTGGGGGTGCCGCCGCGATTGGAACAGCGGCCCTTCTATCAACTATGAACGCTCCCTTCAGCGCCGAGTGCGCGGTTGAAAGTAAAAAGAAAGACTAGAAAGCGAATGCGTTATCGGGCCACCGCCGCTAATCAGGAGACGCAATCTGCGGCCACGTGTGGGGAGAGGGCCGGTGCCGTTTTGCTGCTTATTGACAGCCAATATCGGCCGCTTCACGCGGGGTGGGGATGCCAGTTCTGCACGCTGACATAGCAGTTACTCAGGGCCAGCGCCAAAAGCGATGCGATAGAGCCGTGCAGCAAAAATGCAACCACGCTGTCTCGCCTTTGTTTATGGTGAGATGCTTTGGTTTCGATTTTAAGTCGACCCCCCCCCCACTTCAGATTTTCAAATTTTGAAAAATAGGTAGACTTACAATCGTGTAAATATGGTAGCTATTGAAGCAGGCTGGTTTAAGTGATATAGTGAGTTAAAACTATGTATCAGTGTTTATATTGCAGTTTTTCGTGTGTCACGAGACTACTACACGTCGCAGTCATCGTTCAGTTGATGAAACCAAAACAACAAGGAAGAGGCAATTCAATTATAAATTATTTAGCAGTCATAGGCAAAAACCCACGTGGTGATCCCTGTATTCTAGTGTCTAACGCAAGATTTGAAAAAAAGAAAACACGGAATAAAACTAGGTGTCTATAGTCCTTTAAGGTAGAGCTTAAGTGTCCTCTGAAGTTTTCATGAAGGTGCCTTTTATAAACAGATAAGAGAAGCACATAGACACGACTTGAGGATCCTGGCGGTATAGTTAAGAAGCTCGATTTTTAAGAATGCCCCTTGAGAACTATGGCACGTTGTAGCACTTGCTTCTCCAAAAGAAAGGAACACGTCAGCTGATGCATTTGACGCTGTCAGCGCTGATGACCCCATTGATCTGCGTGTAGAAGAGTGCACGACCTGACAATGTAAACAAACATTCTGTAAAACCTGAGCAGAACTGTGAAAGTCATCCATCTCTGTTGGCTATGACCGCAGTTTGAAATAGGGGCAAACGACTGTTGCTTCTACCACAGCGGCAAGCCTGTCTCCTTATTTCTTAGGTCACCAAATGTGCAGAAGCGCAAGGTATGTGCCGTCTATCTGCCAAACAATCAATGCAGGAAGAATGAAGACTGATGGTGCAAACAGCACTTGCATCATCTCTTTCTAATTGTACTCCATCCTCCTTTTTTCATTTCACTGTGCTACCACCTGAGTGAGTGCCGCTGGCTTAAAGTCTGACTCGCAGCAGCCTCGGAATCTGCGGCACACTTGCAGTACATGTATCAAACTATCTTTGATACTGCCCATGCCGGGGTTTTATTTAGGTTGGCTTCACTGCATGATAGCAATGTATAGTGGGAAAATTAGTACACAAGAGCAAAGGTCTGACTGTGTCTCCTCAGTCTGCGTCCGTGTCTTTTGCGTTGTTTTAAGAAGCATAAACCACCAACTAGCCTGCACTTCCACCCTTGTAAGCCGCCCTCGAGCACACAGAAATCGCATGGCCCACACATGCGATTTCAGATCACTAGTGCTGCAAGCACGTGCCCAAGGCCACGCCACTGACCTGTCTCCACGCGCAGGAAGCAATCGAAGAGTGCCGCTACGGAAACCACCACTTGCAGGGGTATGGCACAGCATTTCATATATTGAACGACCAGCAAAATTCAAGTTAGATATATTCTGAGACTTTCCTATACTTTTACACGACTTTCAAGGCGATAATCTTGTGTGTTCGTCGAAATGACCAATATTTCAAAATATCCCATGTTCGACAGTAGCACCCTTACAAATCTTTGTCACACAGTTTGCTTTACTTTCTGTTATGGGGCAGAACAGCACTAGAGAGAGTTCATAAATTCAGCAAAGCAAACTTCAACCCAAAGAACATATGATCGCACCTGTGGCAACTTGGTGTCCGAAGCCCCTGCTGCCACTGTGAATCATGACGCAAACTTGACCGCAGCGCTCGATGCCCATCTTAGCAGCGTTGTTCTTGTCGTAGATCTCGTCTACCACTTGGATTTCGGCGTAGTGGTTGCCGGCGCCCAGGGTACCCAGCTGCACAGAAGTGAGAGAGAAGTGGCAGCCCCAAGTGTGACCCAGGTTAAAAACCAACCCCCAACGATGAAGCCACAGTTGTGAGGGACTGGAAGAGATGTCCCTTGCACTCATCTAACAAGAACCAAGAAACAGAGACATGATTTAGCTATGTAACAACTGATCTCTAATTCCAGGGACTAGTACACATTTACACGAAATCATAGGTTTCTGCCTGCGAGGTTACGTACAGAGAGCCAATGCGCAGCAGGAAAAAAGAACTTGCTTAAGCAGGTGCACACTCTGCAACAGGGTCCTTCATTAATGCAACAAATGCAGCAACACAAGTCGTACATTTAAGCCAACAATTTTCTGAAAGCTGACCGTAAACACCAGCTGCAGGAACGTGCAAAACAAGCAGAAAATAAGTGCAACAGCAAAAGAAGGCATACCTAGCACACACACTAATTTTTGTACTAAACAAGTACCAACCAACTACTAGCAGGCAAGCCTGTGTGACCCAACACAGGGTTGTCAACGGAGGTTCCTCTGCATTGCGTCCAAGCCCAACCATGTTTGAAATCATCCAGCATTCAAAGAGAGCTATGGCAACTCGCAACAGCAAGCAGTGCTTTCGCCCACCTGAGGCAGACCCCTCTTCTTGGCCTTCATGGAAACCTTGGCAGGGTCAGCGTTCAGCATTCGCCCGTACTCTTCACAGTGCTCCTTGTCCTCAGCCCACGCATAGCCTGGGAGCAGACCACCAACACGGCTGCTTGTAATCTATCCAATCACAGCAGCCTGCATACCGTATTTCCTCAATTCTAACACGCGCCTGATTTTCTGGAAAAAATTGTCGAAAAATGACATGCGCGTTAGAACAGAGCATGACAATTAAACTATGCCAACAACACCATATTGTCATCGGCACTACAAAACTGGCAACTTGCTACTTCTTGCACACAGATATTATCGATATAGCCTACCTAGCCTAACAAAGTCCCAGATACCGATAAGACCTTGCGAGCATCTGAAGTGTCCTGTCAGCAAGGCACCGATCTGGACTTTAGCCAACATGGATATGTGTCAAGACGCGCAGAGCTCACGACAACGTCAGGGTAAGAAAAAAAAAGCCAACCTCGTGCACAAAGGCTGGCGCAGTCTGACAGCCCCACGCTGAGCATGCTACTGTTGCCACCGCTGCCGTTCGGGCGCACAGTGCCTTGGCGATCTGCCAAGTTCGCAGAGCATGCCACCAGAGCCATGATGTTATCAGAACGTGTCATCTTGGCACCCTCCCAAGGTCTACACTGCAGATGCCAAAAAGGGCGCAGAGACACAAGCTAAGAAAAGCAAAAACACTTTAAAATAAGGTGATCTAGTGTAAGGAGGCAAGTGGAAATAGGGCGGCCTGATGTGTGTTTGGTGTTCCTGGAACTTATTGCAGCAATAGCTGTTAGGCACCTGTCCCTGGCTTTCTCCTCGCTGTCGGCGTGACCGGTCAACCTGGGTCACATAAGCCTATGGGTGGTCCTGTTTGGGTAGTCCTGCCAGCCAGTGCAGGGGTGCATCACGTGACCAATGCAATAGTGGTCACATGCCTAAGCGCCTAAACAGCTACCGATGAATCTCACGTTACATAGTTGTAACAGTCCTGTGAGTTTGTTTTTTTTTGCCTGATGGGCAGATGCAGCTGGCGTTGCAGTAACGTGGACGAAGCCAGCAGGTGCTTGATTATGAATTTTGGGAAAGGAGTCGATTTTCAGTTCGAAGGCAGACAGGTGTCTGGCAGAAAGGCAGCTGAGGATGTGGCACGATTTGCTTCCTGACAGGGCGGTTGCAAAAAAGGTTGGTTGTTCCAAGTGAGAAGATTCATTTATTTATCGAAGCAACACCTTGTGAGCGTTACAATCGAAGTCATAGAACGTTTTTTTTTTATGACCCTGAAAGGGTGGTGCACGTTATGATCGAGCACGCGTTAGAATCGAGCAAATACAGTCGCCGATCGATTTTTCAGGTTCAGCGGGATTCGAAATATTGTCCGAATAATTGAACATTCGAAAAAATCCATAATTTTGAAAAATATCACTTTACTTTGAGAAACCAGTTTGAAAAATCATGAACTTCACCGCCTCCCACATTCCGTTCGTCCATATCATATTTGAGACAGAGTCATGCTTTCTTGACCACCACAACGCGTCACCAATACCAGACTGTGTAAAGCGGCTGCAAGCCATGCCACGAATGTGCTGCTCTATGCGCACCACAAGAAGCAAGAATGGAGTTTTATTTCCATTGTTTAGGGAACGATGGCCGTGAAGACCGAGATGGGGAGCCCACAGAAGAAGCGAGCACCTCTGTTTATTTCCATTGTTTAGGGAACGATGGCCGTGAAGACCGAGATGGGAAGCCCACAGAAGAACCGAGCACCTCTGTTTGCACCCTTACACTCCGTCGTCGCCACGGAACTTCGTCACAGCCAAAACACAAACAAAACAGTTCACCTGGAGTTGATTTCTTTTGTACACTGCGAGTGTATGGGAAACCGACCGAAAGTTATTGCATTATTCTCTTTGTCCAAGAATTTGTCTTCAGGAGTCTACTGCAAGTCAGGCTGGCTAAGTGCACCAACACAAGACTTGGCCACATTTCTGCCATGTATGGTCACAGCATAGCAAGGCATACTAGCGATGATGGCAACGTCAGCACAACCATGAGTTCTAAAATGCTCATTGCACTTTTTATTACCTCAGGACTCCACACTGCAAAACAGAACTGCACTTACCTTCCCGTAACGACCAGTCCATGCCCATTTCCAAGGCTTCCTCCAGGTCTCTGGAACAGAATTTGATGACGATATGAAATAAGCACACGTTTTAAACTGATGGTACTTAACATTAAACAAAGTGCTGCTGTCATATAATGAGTTGTCAGCAAAGGACGTTATGAATTACGTCCAAGCCCAAGGTTTTTCAAATCATCCAGCAGCCAAATGAAAGCCACAACCTAATGGTTTGATGGCCATGGCAAAGTACACTAAATGGCTGTCAAAAATGTCTGTACAGAAATGTGCAAGGCACGCGACACTGAAAATCCTCAATATCAGACAAAACACAAAAAAAATGGAAGACTAGAACAAAGATACAGATGCGAATTAGCACTAGAACCTTCTACACCTTTTTAACATGAATCACCATTACTAACACATGTCCTATACGAACGACCAGCCATTCTTACACCCCATTTTCATGTTTTCTTTGAAATACATTGTGTCGGGAAACCTGTCAACCCAGTTTGGAAGCACACCTAACTCTTAAAGCTTGCAATTGCAAAAAGCACAACATGAAACAAGACAAATTTAAATCTCTAGTAGGTAAAAAGTCAAACTGAATGCCTACTTTGGAGCACCCATGCCAAAATATGTGTACTTTTTGCAACCTGGTTAAGAAGAAAGCACAGCACACCTGGCATTCATGGGAATGATGCCCTTGGAGCCAACGCCTACAGGAATGTGGTCAAACATGCTCTGGGCCAGCTGTTCCTTGATAGGCAACACGTCCTTCTCCATCAGGTTGGTTCGCAAGAGACGAACGCCACAGTTGATGTCGAAGCCCACACCACCTGTGCACCACGAAAATCTACGCTCAGATGTATCTATAAACTAAATGCAAAATGCATGAACGTTTTGCACTGCCGCAACAAATGATGCACTCCAGCAAACTTTTTTTAGCCATGGTTAAGCAAAGTAATATCTGTCACAAGAGCAGTCTCAAGTGGCAATCAAGCCAAAGGCTTTCTGATCACCAATCATGGTTAATGAAAGAGCTGTGCTACTTCTTTCTGGAAAACTTGAATGCTATCAAGAGGTTATATAACATTAGCACTGCAGTTGCTGGTTAGCACATGCATGCACCAGCTGCCAATTAATACAAATATTGAAAAGTAGTTACTTTTTTTAAGGCTACTTCGAACTTTTAAGTTTCGGTTTTAGGGGGGTTTAACGTCCCAAAGCGACTCAGGCTATGAGGAACTGGGGTTCTTTAACGTGCACTGACATCGCACAGTACACGGGCCTCTACAATTTCGCCTCCATCGAAATTCGACCGCCGCAGCCGGGATCGAACCCGCGACTTTCAGGCCAGCAGTCGAGCGCCATAATCACTCAGCCACCACGGCAGCCCTGAACTTTCAAGTTTAATGTCACTGCTTTCAGTAAGCAGTTGCGCATCATAATTTCAGCATTCTGCTGGTTCCAGTGTTTTTATAGCCAAGCCTTCTTTTATTCCAGCAAAACATGGTATATTTCCAAGTCGAGAAACCTTTACGAATTTATACTGGAGACCACTTACTATTAACTTGTTCTAACAAAACCGAGTTATCTGACACCGAATTCCAAAACTTAATTCTCAACACGTGTACTGAAAACTTGGTGACAAAAAGAACTACACCATCTCAGAAAAATAAAAAAGACACAAACTGCAGTTGCCACAATTTAAATGTGTGCCCACAAACACTATGTCAAAGTGCACCCAGTCTATAAGTGCTGAGTACTTAAAGCTGTTTTTCATTGTTTGTGCAAAAATGATTAATAAGGGAACTAGCTCAAACTACTGTATTTACTCACGTAATGACCACACTTTTTTTTTCTAAAAAAATTGACGTAAATTTAGGGGTGCGATCATTATGCCGAGTTAATTTTCCACAAAAAAATTTTTGAGCATCGAAAATACAAACAAGTCGCAGGTCAGACTTCTTACAATAGCTATCGCTATCATAACCAAAACAGAAGCTGAGTAAGGCTTACCTTTGGAATAAATGCACACACTGCACAGGCATCACATGAACTACATATTGCCCTTGTATTTTTTCTTATTCAAAAATTTATTCCGAGTCCGAATCCTCACTGTCGTTGCTGCACGATTCGTTGTCAGAAATGGCAGTGTCATCGCTGGGGGCATCTTCGTGGTACCAAAGAAAGTCGTCTTCTGTTTGATCCAGAGCGTTGGATATGCCAGTTTTCTTAAAACTCTTGGCCACTACCTGGTCGGGGATACCGCTCCATATTTCGACAATCCACGAGCAAAGCACCTCCATGGACGGTCTTCTGATTTTGCCGCTCGGCGTCAAATCATGTTTGCCCGCCACCATCCACTCTGCGTAAAGCCTTCGAACATTGTCCCTGAACGGTTTGTTCAGTGACATGTCGAGAGACTGCAGCAACGACGTTAGACCTCCTGGGATCACTGCAATGCCGGTGCTCCTTAAGCTTAGCACATACGCTATCCACAGGATGGCCTCTGAAACTGACCAGAACAAGAAGCGAGGGAATCATAAACGTCCCTGGTCTTCGTCCCCAAACAGTCTTTATCCAGTCAACCATCAGTTCAGCAGTCATCCAGCCTTTAGTTTGAGCACGGACATGGATGCCATGGGGAAAGTTCCCCTTCGGAACAGTCTTCCGTTTAAATATAACATATCGTGGCAGCTTCCGCCCATCAGCTGTCACAGGAAGCATAACAGGGTATCGCTGGTTTTCTGCACCCGACGTCTTCACGAGGACACTCCGAGCGCCCTTCTCGTTGACTGTCGTGTTTCGGGGCATGTCGAAGGTTAGCGGAGTTTGGTCGGCGTTCCCTATTTGCGACAAGACGTAGCTGCTCTTTTCGTGGATCCTGGTGACAATACGGTGAAAGTCTATTACCTTCCTTTCATACGTGTATGGGAGCTGCTGGCACAACAGCGTCCGCTGCCTCAGGGAAAGTCCATTTCGTCGCTTGCAGCGGGTAGTCCAACCGGAGCTAGCGCGCAAGTCCTTTGCGGCAATTCCCAGCTTTCTGGCAGCTGTGCGTGCCTGTGTTTCAATCATTTCTAATGATACTGCACAACCATCTTTGCACAGGTCCCTCACGTATTGAAGGACCGCCTCTTCAACGTGAGGAAACTTGCCCGTTCTGGGTCCGCACAAAGCCCGGCGAGTCTTGTTCATAGCCATCAGCTTCTCATGCTGCTTTTTCCAATACCATATTTGAATTTTGTCAATGCCGAAATGTCTGGCGGCAGCACGATTGGAATTGCTCCAGCGCATAATCAATAGCCTTGAGCTTGAACGCGGCCATGAAACTTGCATACCACCCCATGGTGAAATGGCGCCGACACATACACACACACGATCACAAAGCACTCCCCAGACTCAGAATGGCGAACACGAGTTTTCATAGAGCATGGAGGAAGGAAAGGAACTCCCATTTCCATGAGAGTTTTTATATTATTTTTGTCAAGAATTCTGGGAATTATGGGCCTTTGCTGCGGGATGACTGCAGGTAAACCAACAGGCGGCTGCCACTGTAGCAGTGCGGGACAACAAAACAAAAATGGCGGCTGACAGAGCAAGCCGAACGTAGCGCGGCAAGTTCGGTGTGTGATCATTAGGCGGGGAGTAAAAAGAACATTGAGGACAAAATTCAGGGATGCAATCATTACGCGAGTGCGATCATTGTGCGAGTAAATACGGTATAGGCTAACAGCATATTCTCATGCCCACGCAGCTCTTGTCTGCCTTGTGTGATGCAGGCATGTGCTTAACATGTTCACAGCATCGTGGCTAACCGGCATGTCACGTCATTTATCCATGCTGTGTGGCCTCGAATAATGGGTCACATAATGAAGACAGGTCAGAATTTATTACGAGGACTAAGGAGGAGGACCTCACTATGAAATACTATGTCCAACAGCTTCATAGTGGCACCCCGTATTCATGGCCGCACAGAGAACATGTTAAGTAACGCTATGTGGAAAACTGTTTCAGAAGGCAAGTCTCAGTGAAGCACAACAAATTTGGGAAGGCTGCTGTCATAAGATGGGTTGTCAGCACGTATTGGCTCTGCATTACGTCCTTGCCCAAAGAGTGTTAATCATCCAGCAGCCTGGCCCACAAGAATCGAGCAAGCAAACCGTCATGCCCAGTACAACTCACACTGCAACAGCATGCAGTGAAGACCGGACAGTAATGCTGAAGATTGCCACCACAGTTCCAGGTGATATAAAGAGTGCACAACAACTGACACTGAGGAGAATTTGAAGTTGGCTTGTATCAATAGAATAGCAGCTCCTAAACACAAAGCACCACTCTTTCTCGAAAACAATGTTCTTGTAAGGTAGAAAAGAGCAAGAACTAAAATACAGGTACCCCTACCACAGGCCAATCTCGTAAGTGTTCTTGTAAGGTAGAAAAGAGCAAGAACTAAAATACAGGTATCACAGGCCAATCTCTTAAGTACAAGCATGATGATGAAATAGGAGATCTCTGAGGCTGACAAAGCTGCATGAAGATTATGTTTGATCGATATTGAAGAATATAAGTTTTGTTCTGAAACCACTAGTGCACTTTTATCACACGAGAAAGACTGAAAAAAGGCAACCTGAATGTTGGAAGTCAAACAAAACCAGCAATTGGCAGTGCAACAGGCGGCAAGCTGAGTTTTGGTATGCTTTGAAATGCTCCGCGGCTAGGCGTTCCGCGTGCCCACATGGTTTCGTTATGCGCCTCGATTTACAAGGGCAGAGCAGCAGAGGACCTCCAAGTGCTTAAGTGCTCCTCGGACAAAGTTTGTGCAGTGATACGCAACTGCGACAAGGAAAAAGAACTGTGTATAGCCAATGTTCAACGCGCCTCCATGTTAGCAAATGCACGGCTCAGCGTGTTCACATCATCAGCGTACCAAGACGCTGGGCTGCATAACCAGCCCTATGAGGACTATTGTTACAGAATTTAAATATGGCCGCACGTAGCAGATGCTACACACCAGTCGTGATGGCGGCTCAGCAATAACAGCACCAATGCCGACTCCTCGGTGCTAGGACTTTCTTGCCAGGCCCGCCACCTCAGCCCTCAAAAGCATCGCACGCTGTGTGGGGTTGAGGTCACTGAATGCAGGCCGCAGTTTCCAAGAACTTCGTTGTCAGAGTTGGGATCCATTATAACGTTGGTGCAAACGTAAACGAAGTGACGATGGCTGATAAATGCCTTTGACGTCTGGCCGGCAGTGGTTTACATCTCGGCTGCTGCTATGTGGGAGCGCAGCGCTCGCCAGCAGCAATCATGGAGCCCTCGTTTCCATTTATGCCACTTTTCATCACTGTTCTCCTATTTCGTCATAGGAGAGTCCCGAGTTTGAATCACAGCAGTGGGAAAAAGTTATTCAATTTCGAATCCAAATCTCTCAGCAATAAATGCACCTTTTGCTGCCGGACAAGCGGCAACAAAGCCACAAAATGCCAAACTATCAGATTTTACTAACAAAAAAAATTTTATAGCATTGCCCTCAGTGTCCCTTTAAGGCTCAGAATTCCAGACACTGCACTTCCCTTCCCCAGTTTTACTGCTGTTTGACTTGCATGATTTTACACTTGTCAGAAAGATTTGGGTAATAAACAACGGTATTCTTATACCGTATTTACTCGAATGTAACGCGAGTTTTTTCCAGGATCTTTCCCCCTTAAAGTCTACCCACGCGTTATAATCGAATACCGCACTTCAATTGCCTAGAGCAGTGCTGCGGTGCAGCCATTTCAAAGCAATCAGCTTGGTTTCGGTTTCCGCAGTTTTGTGATCTTATACTGGCAACATGGGTACCACGGAAGTCAAATTCTCATCCATCCAAAGTCACAGCGTTGGTGTGTTATTCTCTGTCATTTTTTTGTGTTCGTTGCGGCCTTGCGCGGAAAGCGTCGTCGCGTCGTGTTCTTGTAGCGACGCTCGTTTTAAGAGAAAAACGATCCTGTTAGCTGAAGAGGTCGGGAATTCTGCAGCAGCTCGAAGACTTGACCTCAACGAGTCAACCATCCGCGGATGGTGGCTGCAGCGGAAGGGGCTTTTAAAAAGTGAGCCCGATCGCAAAGAATTTCGTGGGCTTCGCCACGGCCATCACGTCGAGCTGGAGAAAAAAGCGGCGGAAAAGTGGATTATCGAGCAGCGCAACAGTCTCATGGAGGTCAGTGTCGAGCTGATCCGTTGGAAAGTTCCTCGGGAAATGGGAAGTTCTGAGCATCTCGTGGGTGGGCCCAAACGTTCATAAAGCGGAATGGATTCTCTCTGCGGCAAACATCGATATGACAGAAGTTACCGGGCGACTTCAATAGTGAAAAAGACTCCGAAAGCGGGGAAGATGAATAAACATGTTGGCCACGATGTCTATTAAAGGTACTTTGTTTTGCGTCCTTAAGCCTCGCGTTACATTCGTGGTTTTATTTTTTCCCACTGGGCAGCATGTAAAGTCACCCCTCGCGTTACATTCGTAGTCTCGTTACATTCGAGTAAATACGCTATGTTTAAGTGTTCTTATGTGCGAAAGCTACATCACGTATGCAATGAAAAATGTAACGAAAGACCGCTGTTGACCTTCAACCGCTGCTGCTTCTTTGCAGTGCAGAATACTTGCTTCCTCCGCTGTGTTTTGACATGACCGTAACATGAAATTCAGTTTCGCACTCTTTCAGAAGTGCATGCGCCCTAAATGGTTCCGGGAACAAGTGCATGGGAATGGTAGTCTTTCCAGATGCGGTAGTATTGTGCTACTCTATCCTGCCCAGCTAAAGGAGTTCTCTCTGCCAAGGTGAAAATTTTCAACTGGGAATTCAACTGGGAGTAACTGGCTTCAACTGGGAGCAACTGGTCACAGTTGGACACTGGTCACAGTTGAACACCAACTGGTTCCACTTTGAAACCCAGTTGGAGCCCAACTGGTCCCAGTTGGAGACCAAGTGGGAGGCAAATGGTCAAGTTCGCCACCAACTGGGAAACATCCAATTCCCAGTCGAAAGCCAAACAGTAGGAACTGGGGACCAACTGGGAAGTACCGTAAAAACCGGAATATAGGTCGAACTTTTTTTCAAAAAAACCATGGTGATAAGTCGACCCCCGTCTTATATACCGGTCATTGGCGGAAAAAATACGGAAGTCTTGCAACAATGGGTGGATGAAGTCAGCTGCCTCCATCACCATCGCCATCAGCAGCAGTGCCGCCATTTTGAGTTTCAGTAGATGCAAAGCGGAAACTAACGGCAATTTACCGTCGCCTTCAAGAAAAACACGATTGAGTACGAGGAAGCTCACGGGAACCTGGCGGCACAGCGCGAATTTGGAGTATCCGAAAAGAGCATTCAGTACTGGCGGAGGCAGAAGCTGCGTATTACAACTTGCAGCAACCAGAAGAAAACATCATTTCGTGGGCAGACCGTAGTGTATCGAGAATAGGAAGGAAACGTTGCGCTGCGAGCAAGATCGCTGCCTGTGACTGCCGAATGCATCCGCGTGAAAGCGGCAGAGATCGCGCGTGCCTCTAGACTCACGAGGGCGCAATTCAAAGGCTCGCCATCCTGGTTGCGGCGATTCATGAAGAGGAGGGCTTTGCTCTACGGCGCCGTACTTGCCTGTGCCAGAAACAAACACGCGGGCCGATTGGTGCGCGATATTGTTAAAAAATTTGCCGGGTGTACATACAAGCAGCATTTAAATGAAATTAAATACTGTCACCATTGTGCAACCTCTCGAGTCGCATTTGTTTCAAAGTAAGGATGTCTTTCGGTACTTTTCCCATTGAAAAAGATCTTTTTCATTTTTAGAATTGGTTAGTTAGGGGGTCGACCTATATTCCGGTCCGACCTATAGTCCGGTTTTTACGGTAAGTGGTTCCATTTGAGGGTCAAGTGGGATGTAAAAATTCCCATTTGAGGGCCACCTGGGCAGAACTGGCGTGGGTAAAGACTAAATAACCAAATGAGAAGTTTATTTACCACTTGGAAGGACGTCGACAAAGAAATAAATGCTGCTGCTGCTCAGCACATCGTACAGTCATTAGGTGCAGAAGTGAACATACTGTGAAATTAGGTGGAAGTTGGCTTATCGGCGAACATCAATCCGATCGTAGTGTGTGCGCTGCATGCAAAAATGCCCGTAGACACACTCCGTAACACCACTTCCCTCAAAACTGTGCACTGTTAGCATGCACTGTTCACAGCAGCATCACAGCGTGCACGCTGCTGCGAACATATCATATGCCCGCTTTACAGCTTAATTTTTTTTTATTAAGCCCGTTCTCTTTCTGTCTCCAACCCATTGTGACATAGGCATTTCGGGCAGGGTAACATTACAATTATTCATTTATTTATAATTGCTCAACCACCCAAACGAACTTCCATTTCAGAGACCGTGACTACTGTGACATGCCGTGACTATGACGAACCGGGTGCCGGTGTCATTCTCTACATTGCCATCACGTTGAAGTTCGTAACATATTTTATCAATAATAGCACAAACTATGCACGGCGATTACAGCTATGATAAAAGTAATATGTTACAATTTAAATATTAACTTATTTTTCATGCTAGAGCAAGCAGAGTACTAAGTATAAAAAGTTGCAGATACAAAACAAGCGTCAGTTTCACACACACACCGTTCGTGCTAGAGTAGCCATGGCAGCAATGGTCGCGCGTATGACGTGTGCAATTTCTCGTCGTGTTCCACGTGAACTTTGTGTTTGAAGAACCTCAACATATAATTAATTTTTCGCGTACTATTGTTGGCGAGATTGTTCCAACATTTCTTTCCTTGATGGGGCTGAAGTAAGACAGTTTGCTTGCTTTTACTACTCAGCAAAGCAGACCCGTCAATACAAATTAGGACTACAAGTCGTTTTCACCCGCTGGAATCCTGCCGTTTCCTAGTGCGTACTCAGTTTGCTCATTTAAGTGTATTTTATGCTATTTTTGCGTTCGTAATGAAAAAATTCTATCGAATTTAGCAGCACGTTATGTTTTTACGCTCACTTGTTTGGCTGTTTTGCCAAACTCGCTGTGCATTCAAAGGCTGGTGATGTATGCAACTGACCTCTACCATATGAGAAGTGGGCATGCGTTCGGATCGTGTGCCGAAGTGCATGTGGAAGCAAATTCCGCTCAGCACGACTGCGTTTTAGTGCTGCTGAGAGCTTCCCTGGATGCCTCATAGACTTGCGTCGGTAAAGACAGCGTAAATTACTGGGCTTGTTTGTGGTTGCTGTGTGCTATTCTCTTGTTTGTCCCCTATAAAAATGAACAATTATGTTTTGTTTTGCAGCAACCCTGACCTAGTGGGCTCAGCAGGAGAGTACTGATACCACGGCAGCTGTCTAAAACATGACGAACGTGCACAGCGAGAAGATTCAAGATTCAGTGAAGGCGCAAAGGGCAATAAAACACTGACGCACTCAAACCTCATCTTCGGTGTTTTGGGCTCCCCTGAAGGCCATGTATACTTGCTTACTGAAATGTATTTGAACTAACTAGAGTGCTTGGACGTCCCGGTGCTCCCGTAGAGATGTGTTGTGACTGGGACGCAGTAGGCCCCCGTTGCATCTGGGATTGCAACTGGTTCCAGATGCAACTGGTCTCAGATGCAACTGGTCCCAGTTGCAACTGTAAACCAGTTCCTTAAACCGGATGGACTGGAACCAGTTGGAAACCAGTTAGAAATTTTCACCTGGCATGGCTGCTGCGGAAAGTATTATGGAAGTGTAGGAAAGAACTCGTCACTGAACCCAAAGAGATTGGCAAAAGTTTCTCCCCTATCACTTCGAAACAAGGTGCTCCAATGTACTTTTCGGCAGCAAAGGTTACCCTAATGCAAATTTGCGGAAAAAATATTGTTTTACCACAACGCAAGCCAGTCACCTGAAATGCATGAAGGTATGGGGGCACATGCATGCTCCACCTTCCTGTAACAGCAACAAGCGTGAGGCTGCACCACAATACACTTTTAGTGCACTAGCACTTATGGTGGCCATTTAGTCGTTTGTTTGTCTGTCTGTTTGTTTGAAGCAGATTTTGTGGCAGACTGTTTACCTGCCCACATTGTCAGGCGGCGGCAGCAGCTCAATTAATCGTGAGAGGCTACTTGAGAAGAGCAACCTGGATCACAACCCAACCCAAGTCCCTATCGATGGCAGCACCTGCCATGGAAGGGCGGTGGCGCATCGCTTGAGTGCTGCACCAGTGCTCCAGGAGTGGTAGGAAGACTCCCAGGGGTTTTTGAATGTAGAGAATGAACAATTCCGCATATATGCGCCCATTATCCACCCATTATCACTATCTGAAAAACTGCCATCCGTGAACACCAGATCTGAACACTGGAACCCAAGTGAAAACTGAACTGCTAGTGCACATAATTCGCATTTGGCCCAACTAAACAAATTAGCCATCATTTTTTTTCTAAGAACACACATCTTGTAAACTTTTGCTACCAATTTTATGTATGCTGAAAGTTGTTCTGGGAATGAAAACACTTTCCACAAGAACCAACTTACAGTAATGCAGTGATTACCTGGCGAGACAATGGCCTTGGGGTCGTCCATGTCGAATGCTGCCATGTTGCCAATTGCAAAGCCATAGCCAGAGTGAATGTCAGGCAGCCCTATCGAGTGCTGGTGCACAAGAAAGCACGGAATGAATTCACACTAGGTCAAGCACTTGTGAAAACTGAAGGCACTGTCATTCAATTTCGGAAGGCTGCTGTCATACAAATGGGTCGTCAGCACACATTGGCTCTGCATTACGTCCTCGCCCAATAAAAAATGAAATCATCCAGCAGCCTTTCCTGAATGTGGCATAATCCAAGCATTATGTCGTGCTACTACAGACAGGTCTAAACTCTGTTTCATACGTCAGGTGCAACGCTGTGAAAGGTACGGAAGTAGTCTAGATGAGAAAAATACAGGAAGGAGTGTTGCTCCGCAGTTATTTTGTGGTCAAGGGGTCCAAACGCTCGTTCACACTTGGGCATTCAGTGGCGAGAGCGAGCGAAATTCACCATTAGATGTGTTCCTCTACACCTCATCATGTGCTCACGCACACACCCGATACAGACTAAAAATCGGTGCTGTCTACATACCATAAGCCTATGCATGTTTATGTATGCAAAACGTAGGCATTTTGCAGGATGTTACACCATTTGTTACATTACGCTCAGCCTAGTGGCGCCATCTCATGTTAAGAGATTTTTGTCAGCAAACCGAGCTACTTTTTTAGGCCTAGAAGCAGCAGAATCGTCACTCTGAATAAAAAACAAGGAAATTTATCGCTCATACATTCCGTTATAGGCAAGATGAGATGAAACAAACCGCCGGTGCCCTATTTATGGTCAGCCCATTTATGGATGTCGCCACAGGAATGCAACAGCGTTTTTGCCATCCTATTGGGCAATGGAAATAGGTGGAAATTTTTCTGGCAGCAGAAACTGGTCTTGGACCAATTGCACTTTTCGCTGGGTATTTCGGCAGAATATCTGCCGCAGCGAGGGATTCTGCTGGCTCTTGCTGTCAAATGGCGAAGTGTGAACGATACATCAGCACGAGAAAGCGACAGAATATCGCCAGCAATTTAGTCAAGCTGAGGGCAAACGCATCATGCAATAAGCCTGCTGGCAAAGCATTTATTTTCCGTACACCACAAGGTATGCACTGCTTTTTGATTGCAGATGCAGGCAGCACAAACAAGATAGCTAGCTTTGACAACATTGCACCTGATGTATGAAACGGAGTATAGAAAGGAGGGGTGAAGAGATTGGAGCTCAATTAAGGCCAAACAAGATGCATTTCGAAGGCTTTCAAACGTCCACCCTAAAAGAGACACTGAGGACAACAACTCCATCTAAATATCAGTAAAAACCGGTTCTCTGGCCGTTTCTGGCTATGTTGATGTTTGGCTGCAGAAGACTAATTTATTGGCAAGAAAATAGAATTTCAAAATCTTTCCACTAGTCTATTCAAACTCGTCATGTCCATACCGAAAAAGACGAGCAGCCACCGTACTGAAGTGAATGATGGTGTAACGGAGACTAGGGGACCCGCGCACAAGTATCTGTGTCAACACATGCATTTCACTAACGAAATTGGCTGCTGGTTGCAATGCCTGTATTTCATTTTTGGTCACTCCTAGCCTACAAAAGCTGTTTTCAGTGTGACTGGTCTCTTCGGGATTAGAACACTGTACCTAATCAATACAAGCAAACTTCTATTCGTCCTCAGTATCACTTTAAGCATGGATGCTCTATGATTGTAACAAGGTGCCGACGAGAACATTCCTTGCAGTGGCTGAACAAACTTCAGCTGTTTTATCATGCAGGCACAAGACCCTTACTGCGGTCTCCTAAATAAATCTGATGCATGATCCTACGGTACTTCGGTATTTTTCATAGCTAAGACCAACATCTTACTTATGCAAAACGGCACAAAAAAGTAAAACTATTTTTTGAGAATTTCACTGAAAAACAAAAAAACAGAAGCATAAATTTATCAAAGGACTGAAGAAAATGGTTTAATGCACAAACCACGAAGGATGTAGAAGAGTCAGTTGCCTATTTTTACTGTAAACTTTCCTTTTTTATTTCAATGTGACCCTGAAAAGGCTAAGTATGTCATGTTGTCGGAGATATACGACAACGTAGGTATTCAGTTATGTACTGTCTAAAGGTGGTTGCTAGCAAGATTAATTTTTCTGAGAAACGGCTCAGAGGATACTATGTTAGCATTAACTGACCAGCTAACACAGGGAACAGTGGATGCATAAGAATGCATGAGTCTTAAGTTATGGCGGTAATCTTGTTCTTTCCATCTCGTCATCGTTGAAAAAAACTGTCCTACAATCCTACAACCAGAGAACACATTCAGCAATATCAGCACAGCATTTTTGTGCTTGCCCTTTTGCTTTATTTTATGCTTGCCACCTAGCATTTATACTGTACAAGAATGAAACAGTGAGTTGTTATTGTGCCCTCCGGATGTTTTATTGTTCCACTTGGTTTTGTGCTTCAGCTGAAGCCCTTCGCATCTAGCTGTTGATTACTGGGACAAAGCATTGCGCCCGAATACCTGGAGTTCGAATTCACGAGTTGTGACGGCCACTGCAACGGTAGACAACGATTACTCACCCCGACGATCCCAGGTAAGGCGGCCACATTCCCAATTTGCTTGACGCCGGGCAAAAAGCCACCAACATTACCAGGACGACAGGCGTTCCGCAGCTCATCGAACATTAACTTCTCCAAGAGCTGGTTCACATAGAAAATTCCTTCCACCTAAAAGGGCGGGAAAAACAACATGCACGACTAGCACGGAATGGCTAAGCAATGGCCACCATTATAACTAATTCAATTTTATTAGCAGGCAACCACAACTACCGATGCGAGAAATGAGCATCAATATTTGCATGCCTGTCCAGATTCCAACTAAACGCTGAACCTCACCTGAACGAACACATCCTGCATGACACAAGCCACCTCATTACGACAATACCGCAGCAAACTTGCAGCGACAATTTTGAATCATTACATTACTACGAGTCAAGCCATTTGCCACGCCACCTGCGCAATGTATGAAACAGCAACAACACAACAAACAGAAAACTGCAGGAAAACCAGCCCCTGGAGCGACTACAAATAACCGCAGCTCAACAATGTAACGCACTATCTGCAGTTGCAATCATTTGGGTGCCGGCCCTGAAGCAATGCTTACCTTCATATTTGGCACGAATCCCTTCTTGATACGCCACGAAACAGGCGTCATTTTTTCGAGGTAGCCGAGTTCTTCGTTGTAGCTGCGAACTCCCATCTCGACGGCCTGAGAAAGGAAGAATTACGAGGTGTTGTGCTCACACGTGGCGACCAAGCAATCGCTGGCTCAGGACATGCTCCACACTCCGGACTTGCCGGCCGTGCCCCGCCAGGGAGCCGAGTTTTCGGCCGCTCACCTAAAGAGCGCGACGCCGGAGGCGTCACAAACAACGGTTCGCAATTACTAATCTCTCCGCAAGTTACCTCACGGTAGATTCCTTGTTATTTCGCGTAAATACATTGCCGGAAAAGTGCAAACATGCCACGGACAGACACTAACAATAGACTAACTATAGCAAGCAGCCACCAACATATGTCTGAAGAAAAGTATGATGATGATGAGCGTTAAAACTCGACGTGGGGTGTTAGCAAGCGCCACTAAGGGCACTGTTTTAACAAATGCAAAACACAAAACGGTAATGGATTTTTGTTTCTGCTTTTTTTTTCTGTTTAGGAAAGAAAGTGGCGCAGTAATTGTCACGCATCTCAGTGGACACCCGAACCGCGCCGTAAGGGAATGGAAGAAGGTGGAAATTAGAGTAAAATAAAACTAAATTTTTATTTAGTGACTCTAGTGGGAATGAAAGAAGAAAGCGAGAAAGAGGTTTCGTAGTGGATGGTTCTAAGCAGAAGCAACAAGAACAATTTCGACCACCCCGGGATCTTTAAACATCACACAGTACACGCGCTCCTTTGCGTTTCGCGTCCATCGAAACGCGGCCGCCGCAGCCAAAAACGGCAGCGATTGCCCGTGTATTGTGTGTTTTCTTCCCTATGTGGCCGTTTCTTTTTTCGGGCTGCAGCTATGTCCAAGCTAAGCAACTAACTTGCCCAAAAGCTCATTTTACTAAACTTTGAGTTCCTTTTAAAAAAGATACGAAGGTAATGAGTCTTAGGTTTTCGGCTTTTAGCTGTAGAAATATTTCTAAAGGAGTATATATAGTCGGATACAACGTCGATACAACCTGGATGGATGGATGGATGGATGCGGCTGAACCCTTTACATCGGGCGGTGGCCCAAGTCACCTAGCCATGTCTTGTGAAATTTAATAATAATAATAATAATAATAATAATAATAATAATAATAATAATAATAATAATAATAATAATAATAATAATAATAATAATAATAATAAAAATAATAATAATTGGTTTTGGGGGAAAGGAAATGGCGCAGTATCTGTCTCATATATCGTTGGACACCTGAACCGCGTCGTAAGGGAAGAGATAAAGGAGGGAGTGAAAGAAGAAAGGAAGAAGAGGTGCCGTAGTGGAGGGCTCCGGAATAATTTCGACCACCTGGGGATCTTTAACGTGCACTGACATCGCACAGCACACGGGCGCCTTAGCGTTTTTCCTACTTAAAAACGCAGCCGCCGCGGTCGGGTTCGAACCCGGGAACTCCGGATCAGTAGTCGAGTTTCCAGAGTCAGGAATGATGGTATAACGGCGGTGGAGCAAGTTGTTCGATGAACACGGTGAACGAAGGCGATGCATATAACTTGAGCCAAGGTTTTAAAAATGAAAATAACTTCGGACGCGAACTGAACCGAATGCATAATATTGGCACTAGCCTAGATGTTACTCAGGCTATTCTTTATTACCCTCACATTAATTGATTAGATATGTTAAATTAAGTATTGGCTGCAGACTCCAAATATGCTTAGCAAAGTTGTAGAGCACCTTCAGGGACCTCTAAAAAAAAATGTTTCCTACACGATAAATCACACGTGGTCGTTTTTTTCCGCGTTTCAAAGAATGCGCGCGAAATATGAAAAAATACCACGTGACTGGGCGCTTGCACTCAGTTATTGTGCTGCTCTCAAGCGTGCGGTGGATGAACAAGGTCGGCTGCAGCGAGGCTGCGGCCCGCGACAGGGCGTTATGCCTGATGTAGGGATCTGGGCATGCGGCTCTTATCGTATGACGCCGCAAATGCATGCTGCTGGCCGAGCGTTGCCGAAGCGATAAAGCGTCAAAGGCTGCGAAAAAGAAAAGAAGACCGCATTTTGATTATGCTATAAACAAGGCAAGGGCAAAGCGCGTGAGAACGATGAGAGGCCACGACGGCTGCTACAATTTTGCCTTTGTATGCAAATGACCTCGCAGTAGTTTCCGAATTGAACGATGATACTAGAACTTTAAAGTTCAATGTTCGAATAATAGCGGATACATCACACGGGGACAAAAACTGAGTATAGGTAAAAAAGAAAAGAAAAACAACCTTGGCTATATTGAAGCAAGTTTACGCATGTGTTCTTTAGACGACGGCTCTTCTCGCACTGGCCCCGCTCGCTCTTTTGATATCGCACCCCCCATGTGCGCCTCGCTTCGTGGTCGCAGTATCGGGTGGCCGCATCTCGCTCCACAATTGCGCACCGTGACCAGAGATGTAGTACGTATGTAATGCGCTGGTCTAGGTTCGTCAAGTGGACATAGAAAGCGGGCAGTTGAGCTGTTTCAACGCTGACATCCAGATAAGCGTCCGAGCTCAATGACGATTGTGCCTGCATATGATCGAGACGCTGAGACAGACGAACTTTTACGAAGAAACGACATAAATCTTCGAACCTGGGCGAGGGCGTGGAGACAGATATTGCGCGAAAATTCTCTTCAGACCCTCATGCAAGTGTTCGTAGTGTGGATGCTGAAGCTGGAGTGTAAAAGTCTTCACTGCGGAGAATACTGAACAAGAGGCAACGTCATCCGTACCACGTACGTGCAGCTAGCAGTGGTCGGTTAATGTGTGGTGTGGAATTTGCAGTGGGTCTATCTTTGGCCCCGTGTCTTTTGGTAACACGCTTAAATGCGGAAGATATGTCAACGATATCCTTGTTGGGGAAATTGAGGAATTTCTTTGCGGAAGTTTCATTAGCTAGGATCAAGGATATTTGGTACCAGCATGATGGTGCTCCTGCGCACGGCAGCAGGAAAAGCTTACAAATGGCTGGATGAAGTCTTCGCGCAGCCGTGGATTGTACAGCATATGGGCCCACTGCTTGGCCGCGGCACGGTCGGCAGATTTAACTCCGCCCGATTTCTTCCCCTGGGGATATATACGTCAAGGATCAAGTATGTCAGACACCAAACCGCAACAACATCAGAAAACATAAAAAAAAAATCAGGCAGTTCTGCAACTCCACCCCTGACACCATGATCAAGAACACCCCAGAACTGTGCCTATGAAATAAATGCCAAATCTGCATTGCACCAGATGGTGGCCTGTTCAAACATATTATAGTCAAGGGACATTTTTTGGATTGAAAGTCGATGAAAAATCATTCCGGCCCTATCATTAATATTCGCCTAGGGAACAACTTCGATCACTTTCGGATTCAACATAATTCCAATCTTAAGCAGCACTGCCAAGACTGCGAGAAAGTGTGCAGACCTTTAGTCCCGCGCAAGCGCATTTTATTTCGTCATATATAGATAAGACAACAAGGGAGTTAAGCGCTCGTCCCTGTCTACTTCTATGTCCGTGTGTTTTTGTTGCGCCCCTGTGTCCACCTGAAAAGATATGAACCAACACGCCCAAATACAAGTACTTCTGAGTTAACGGAAGCATACCATATCCCAAAAAGACAGGATGAATGCGTTAGTCAGCTGTAAGGCCGCGCTTCACTGGCTTCACCAACGCGTACATTTTTTTTTTATTCCCCTAGCTTCCGGTCACTGCGGGCCACCGGCTGTCTACGCCCCCCCCCCCCCCCCTACCCGCGTGCCTCCCCCCCCCCCCCTTTCCCTACCTCCGCAAGCAGTGGCAAAAGCGCAGGAGGCACTGGCTGATTGACCACTGTGACGGCCAAAGACACCTGGCTTTGTTAAGCGCGCCAAGAAAGCATGCGAGGCGCACACAACGAGCACGTGGCGCCGCTTGGTCTTCATAAGGGTCGGCGTCAGTACCGACAGGGCGTGCGGAAACCAATTTCGCTTCTGCGCACTGGGACTTTGGTGCCGCCAGGAGCGTGCAAATGCGGCAGCATTCCCACTGCGGCAGAATGCGGACAACCTCGCATTCCGCGATAGGCCTCTTTTTTTCTTCTTTTTTTGGCATTCTCGATGGCACCGAAGCGTCGCGGTTCTCCGCCGTCTGACAATCCTGCGGCGAGCCAGTGGATCAGTGGTCCCGCCAATTAGCTGAAAAACAACTTTTCATCCTTCGAGAGGCGACGTGCGGGTGCGGCAGGGAAGGGAAAAGCATCAAGCAATAAGGACGAGAACTCTCCCCCCCCGGAGAGGGTTTTCGGAATGTTTTTTGTATGTGTTTCTTTTTCTTTTCAGCCAAGCCCTGGGCTCGAAGTTGGGCCCAACCTTCAGGGGCTGTGGCTACCTCCATTGGTTATCGAAGCTTAGGGCGGGCCTCGAATATGACCGCCCTAACTTCTTTGTTTGCAAAAGCTTTAAAATTGCATGTAAAATCACTGGAGGGCAGTCTTGTCTGGTCTTGTCTAGTTGAGCTAGAGGCTCCGTGCAGTGGCACGTAATTGTACAGACCTAGACTCTAACCTCGGGTCGATGAGTAAGGTCTTGTCGAGTTTCTCTGTGTGAGATCTTTTCTTTTAAGTTAGTTTGACTGTCTGTGTGACTCAACTTGTAACGCAGTTTGCCTTGTACATCCTGTAAATATATTTTCTCTTTGTCTCCATCATTTGGCATCAATCATCGTCTGCTCCTTCAACACCGTCGAATTCACGTTTGGAGAGGTCCTGTGCCCCTCCGAAGAAACGCAAAGAACCATCTTGAATTTACTTCAGCCTTCCTTATTGCTGGTCAGTAAGAGATTGCTTTATGGACAAGACGTGATTTGTTTTAATGTTTTTGGTTTTTGCTGTTTTTTGTGTGTGTTTTGGTTGTCTCGGCGGTCCTGCTATCGGGGAGTAGGGGTACTTTAGCCATTGACCTATGACGTGGTCCCAAGATTGTACTCTGGGCAGGTAAGCTGGAGCTATTTATTAGGTGACGTGATTGTTAGAAGTATTTTTTTTTCTGAATTAAAAAGTGTTGTTGCGGGTCAGCGCTCGTCTGTGTGTTTCCTTGTTCCCGGTCTTTCGTCCGTTCGCGCTGTTTTTTACCCAAAATGAACGCATACCAACTAGCCCAACTATCCATTCTACTACAAGGTTGTGCTGGTTAGTCGGTGATGATTAATACTAACCTTTGGTGATTGCTACATTTTGAAGATCCTAATTGTGTTGTGGTTGTGTTAAAATGTGATAGTTTTGTGATTTCATTCGTCTTCTTATGTGCGTGTAGAGAGCCTCTTGTAAACTGAACCTTTCCGCAGATTTCAGGCGACGTCCGGAAGCAGTTAATTTCCGTCCAGCTGATAGTATCTCCAGTTGCCACGGTCCCGTCGCGATTCGGGTACTTAAGTCGAGGCCAGTGGTGCTTCCTTTCTGATTTGGGGGCATCTGGGACAATGTTAAATGGTCACCGGACGCAGATGCCAAAGCATCGTCTGCAGAGGGGGTGAGCCGGATGCCTACGTAACTGCACTGTCCTGTCTGCACTACCGGAGCTTCTCCTCCAGCGCCTTCGCTAAACGACGTGCGGAAACCATTAACGTCTCGCCGCGCGATATCATACCGTTAATATCTCCCCCAGGGATCTCGCGAGTTTCCCACAGGGTACGCACGCACGCTCCCGCTTTGCAGGTCCGTCAGCTGCCTTCGCTCGCGGCGACAGGCCACGCGACGGCGTCCACGGCGCTGCGGGCGACGCCATAGGCACAGCGACTCGAAGGGGCAATTAATAAATGGGGACCCGAGCCCAGATCAGGCATAAACAAGTATCAAGCACCAGGGATTAAAAAAAGAGAGGACAGATCTTGAAGGACGGCAAAGGGAAAGCGCGTCGGCGCCCGTCTGGGCCCTGCAGCCGGCCCGGGTCTATCCCTCCTTCCCCCACCCCGGCCCCTCCCTCGTCCAACCGTCCGGCCTCTTTGGAGGCAGCCAAAGCTCGCGCCTTTTCCTGCCGCTGCCACGAGGCGGAGGGAGAAAAGCACTGCGCGGAATGAGCGGACGACAACGACGAGCCAGATCGCTATCGTCGCGCGCGCTTCTCTCTCCGGAAGGCAGCACGCGTGAAAGGACTCGCCTTGTGAGCAGCGGCGCGCTATGCAGCTCTGTCCCCGCGCGCACTGCTTCTTCTGCGACGGGCACCAAGCGACGGCAGCAGCTGGTCCCCCACCATCAGGAGAGGACAGCGCAGAGATTGCGCCGATAAGGAACGACGTCATGAAGCCCGTTCACTTACTGATGGGACCGTTGCTCTGCTGCTCTGGCAGCCGCCAGGGGGCCATCAGCACGCTTGCTTGCTAATCGCGGCCCCTCGTCCTCTTTGAGAACCGCGATCGGGGACGCGGTGTCAGCTGTGCCCGCGGATTAAGAGCGGAGTGTTTCTAGTTCGGTACTGAGCGGTGGCAACAAATCAGCCAGTTGAACGCGTCGCCGACTGCACCGAGGTATTTTCGTAACAGCAGACATGTATACGAGTAAGCAGAACCTCGTTCTTACTCACACAAAGAAGGAGACCGGGCCACAACAAGAGATGGTGCCCGGTGCGATGATAAGGCACCACAGGCGCTGTGGTGTCTTGTAATTTTTTTTTGCAATTCGCAAAAAAAAAAAAGCTGGTGTTGCCATCGTTTCAGCACCTTGCTGAGGTGAAGCCGCTCGGGGCAGGGACGAAACTTCGCTATATTGGTACCTTCGCTATAAAGGCACGCCATCGTATCGCGCATTTACTGTATGCAAAGAACGATTATTAAAAGCACAAGCGGTTGATTCTCACTCAAGGCACACAGTAAATCTGACACTCACTGCAAATACAAGCAGACGCCATTTGTTCAAGTACCGGAGCGGTATAATTCTTGAACTGCGTTTGTTACGAAACTACGAATCAGAATCCGGGAATGCTCTGCGGCCAGTTTCCGGAGGTGAGCAGACGCAGGCTGAACTGATGATGAACTGCCGGTGGCCCCTGCAACTTCTGCTTCTCCGCCGTTTCAAGTTTTGAGCAGGCTTTGGAACTTCATCCGAACAGCGCAGGTGCCACAACAGTTAAATTTCGCATTTGAGCAAGTGAGAATGACGATTTTTGAAGGACATCTGCCGTATAGGGAATGTAAAAAGTAGGCTCATCAAAAGAACGCTGGTACTACAGCACCGCCATCAGTACACTGCTGCGTTCCGGTGTTCTAAACACTCGGCAGCTAACCTTGGCAACAACAACCTCGGCAGCCCTTCGCATAATCATCCACAGTCTCGTCAAAGGCGGGGACGACACAAGAGCTTTGAGCTCCGTTTCTGCCACCTCGTAATCCCCTTCCGTCCGACCTTTTTGCAGCATAGGACACAGCCAAGGTTTCAAACCGTGAACTCGTGATTTGACGACGCGCAATATTTCGGGCTTTACTGTCACACTCAACCAATGCCTCCGAAGTCCAAGAGAACAAAATTTCCATTTTCATCAAAAGCTGTACAAAGTACGCAGGACTGCCAGTTGTGTGATTAATTTTTAACACGTTGAGTATACGTATTTACTAATATCATTAGTGCGTGAAATGGATTATACGGTTGAATTTGCAATTCCCCGTGTCAGCATATTTCTATACAGAGACAGGAGCGCCCATGTATTCACCAACTTGCACTCCGTACGTACAGTGTAAGCAACGTGCATGGGAGAGTAGGTGCAGGGTTAGGCTGTCCATGCTCTTGAGGTGTGCTTGGAAGAAGGTGCAGAAAATGATGAAGTGGCAGACGAAAATAGCCTGGATGAATACAGGGCTTCTACGGGAGCTTACCTTTCTGCAGAGAAGCGTAACAAAAACAATGGAAAAGTTGTCTCGCTTCATAATAACCTACTGTATTTCTAATTAAAGCATAGACCGGATTGCCATGGGAAGTTTTCCTTCGCTATGTCAGTTTATTCGCTGTACGTGGTTTGCACATGCATTGATTGCAATGAGGAATAAATTCGAACCATAGTTTGTTTTTCCCATTATGGCCTCAATGTATTTTCCACTTCGGTGTAAGCGGATTCACTTCCGCTGTGCCTGCATACTTCTCCACCTGCTTTGCATTACGGCGCTATACCAGTGCCAGAAAATGCGAGTGACCTCGAGCATTTGGTTTATTGTATATTTCTACTTCCAGTAACGTCTGTGGGTCCTTGCATTCGGGGAAATAATGGCTAGCACCCATAACAGAAACGTTTACGCAATGTGTAGTGCGTGTTGTATGCTAGAGCCTGGGAATTCGTGACGAAAGCCTCCAAATGGCACGGTAAGTACCATTGCAGTTAACTGATATAATGTCGCTCTGCGCTCACTTCCGAAGAACTCGTAAAAGCTCTTTCAAACTCCTCTCTGTGCTCCAGCTAAACAGCAGAAGCCCGAACTCATTCGTATGGGAGACGGTCTCGAAAGAAACATCTTGAAAGACATAAGGGCGCACAGCAAGCACATACAGGAAACACAAAACCACCGCCAACGTACCCTCGCCCTTTAGTGCTTTCCCCTGGCGCCGAGGGCGTCAGTGGAATCGCAAACAAGCGCCTTAACGCTCAGCGGTTCAGACAGCGACGCTTAAAAAGCAGAGCATTTCTCCCGCGACAGCAACGGTGCACAAATGCGTCCGATGGGCAGTCGGCGCGCGCGGGTCCCGCAATCCACTTAGGTGCTGCGGCAAAGCACCCGTCTCGGCGGAAAACGCGGAACGGCAGGAACGGACGCGAGGCAGCGGCGTCGCAGTGGGGGGCAGCAAACAACCACCACTGACTGCCGCTGCGAACTAATCGATCGATCATCGACGCTCCGGGGTGGGGTGAAGGCGGCTTACTGCGCAGAAAGCCGGCATGCACACACACCTGTGTGGAGGCGGGGCTTATTGCTCTCAGAGGCCACGCCCTTTTTCAGCCGGCAAACTCCACCCCGTGCTGGAACCCAGGCCAGCTGCTCCGCTCTCCGCCGCGCTAGTTGCGTGCAATGAGGATCAAAGCTGCAGCTCTCGGTTTGTGGTGCGCTCTGTAAAATGCGACTTCGGTGGATTCTAATCCGTTACTTCGCATAGCTGTTCGCCCCGGTCTCATCCTTTTCTTGCTTCATCTGGGTCCTCCTTTTGCGCACGGAAACTAAGGCCTGGAGGACCCGGTATTAGTACTCGGAATGTTTGAAGCGCAAAGTATTGTGCTTGGGGTGAAAAAATCAACAACAAACAAAAAACGTTATGTCCTCATAAGGAAGTTTTTGTTACTTCTAACGCAGTGCAGCAAACGTAATGTCTTCGAGCTTTTCGTGCAAAAAAAAAAAAAAACGACCAATAAACATGATGCGCTTCGTGTTGCCTGGGAACTCGTAATTCACATTCCAAGTCCACTATCATGCTTATTTTCACCTCGGCGTCGACAAAGTAGCTGCACCGAGAAGGGATCATGGAGCAGAAAACTGGGAACGCATTTTCAAAACCATTTCTCCTGATCAATTGTTTTTCTTATATTATTTCAAGCTGCGTCGTTTCACGTCAGTACTGACGCTTAAGTATGAATTGTCAGCGGCCGACTGCAGTAGCCATGGAGGAAGGAGGTGGGGATTATCAACAGCACGGAAGGAAAGGAATGAATTTCTGAAACAATCGTTACAAAGTTCGGCACCTTGTGAATGATCCTCTGCCTAGCGATAATCGGGTTCTCTTTACATAAACCATTCGAAAGCTGTGAAGATTAAGCCAGTTGTCATGACTTCATGATGCGAACCCTTTCTAGATTCCTTGCTTTGCGAATTTTTGCCAAAGATAGAAAGAAATTAAGCTCCGCAGATATTCCATACATCCATGAGTGCTTGTATCCGCAATGTACCCTGGCCAATCCCCCGCCGTGGGTATGTGACATCAAGCCTGAGGTCATCATCATCATCATACAGTACATGCAACACTGCAAACTGCAAATCACCACACTATCGCGGCAGCATATGCTGAAAACAACCATGAACGTTTATTATGTTCTTCATGTTAGGTTGTTGGTTTAATCCTGGTTTACATTTTTGCATCTTGCGCATATTAATTCGCTTGCGAAATGTAGTGAATAAATATATAAAAACTAAGAGGTCCATATTTTGTACCATGCACAAGATATGCAGAAAATACACCGTGATACTACAAGCTACGCAACCTTGGTTTAAAGGATAATTGCAACTGAATACAATTATGGAATCCGGCGTTCAGTTACCCTCGCCGCACGCTGCACGCAACTTCCCGCTGCCCTGGTACTCTCCTCCCTCTGCTCGGTGCTGCCCTCTCCCCCTCTCGCGGCGTGGGTCCCAGTCGCCGGAGCTGGAGGCAACGCCCCGGGAGTCGTGGCCTGGGCGCGCGTTGTGGTCGGTCCCGCGCCGCTAGAGGGGGCTGCGAGCGCCTTCAGTGCTACGTGCGTGCGTGTTTGTGTGTGTCGGTTGCGCCCGGCTCTGCGGGGTCCTGTGTGCGCGCGCGGCGCACGTAGCATGCTCTACGGAGTGGCGCACTCCGCTACGGTGGTCACCGCTTCTCACCAGACGACGAATCACCACCACCTCCACGTCTGCGGCGCCACTAACGGCAACCGGAGGAACGCCGGCGGGCGCTGCGCACCGACCAGGATTCAGCTGGCGCCGACAAACCAGGTTAGGCGGTGATTCTTCGCAAACTTGCACCCGCTTGATTCAAATGCATCTATTCTCAGTTAGTGCAAGACCCACACCTTGCATTTCCGGGGCTCAAATATGATTAAGGGGGCAAGATTTAGTGTGTGTACATAATACAGATGCGGCAGCAAAGATTATATTGTTATTATTAGGTTTGATGACGTGATGATCGACTGACGCAAGAGGTGAACTGGCTGGCCTTCCTGCACCGTAAAAAATAGGGGAGAAAAAAACGAACACAAAAAGACATGAGGAAGATGTTGCACACATAACAAATGCATTTGCACTAGTAAACGCGACCCCCACCCACATTTTTGCATTTTTTTTTTTTACGAAGCGACTAGTTGGCTGTGGAAAACGAACTTTCTTCCATGATCAAGAGCAGTGACTTCACTAGCGTAATTCGTATACCGCAGCTGTCATCAGGAAAATGTGGCTCTGACTGGTTCTCGTAGCTGTTGCCGTCAGCCTATAGAGCGAAGGCGGAATTGCAAGTCAGCGCATAGGGACAGCAGACAGCTGTGCTACCACATGACTTGTACTCAGAGCGAGCATGCTTGCTCGAAAGTAAGCAAAACTGCAGCGGTGGCAAAAATCGTAGGCCATAATAAAGGAATTCAGGCGCAACTTGCGTGGCACAAACCTGTCTGAGCGCCAGTGCTTTATCTGAAAAAGAAACGGAACCTGAGCTGATGCATCCCTCACCCATTTCTGCGAACACCTTCAACATCCCACCTTGGGTGGATCACTGCACCGCTAGCGAAAAACGCGTCCGTTGATGTCGGACAGATACGCGCGTTGAAAGTCTTCGGTTCTTTTGCACAACTTGTTATTTGAGGCTATTTGTACATTCCTTTTTTCTTCGGTGTGTATAGTATTATATGTCCTATATATTGATGTACTCGGTTTTACTGGGAGCTGGTATGAGAGGATTTTTTTTTTCTTTGTTGTGTTGATGTCTACGCTGCTGCTGTACATCAGGTGACTATAATCGAGATGTACTTAAACACATTTCTAGGCTGGTGCCCATCACATAGTTTCTGTAAGCCTGTAAAAAAGAAAAAGCAAATTGTACGGAACTGAATCGATACGTACCTCCAACAAGAGCATAGCCGTAATTGTTCGATCATATGCGCAAAGAGAACAGGGCCCCTCATGGGCGTAAGCGGAAGATCCCGGAAAAAACCGCCACTTATTTATGGCCTGACAGCGCCATGCTTCGCTCAGGGAGCATATAGCGCTTACACCGTAATCTTTGTCTCGTCGTATAACCTGTTGTGTTATATGGCGATATTTTACTGCATGTGATGGACAAACAAATCAACTAGGAGTACCTATTTGGTCATTCGGACATCGATGTTGACTGATAACAGGTTACCGCACCAAGATAAGACTTCTGTACTGTGTCATGTCTGGTGGTTATGAAAGGTACTATCGGACACGTTGAGCTTCCCAAAGCAGAATGCCGCAATTTCCATTCAGCAATCATGCGTGCTCTAAACACTGCTATGCGATGCAGCGATGCAGTCAGCATCGCTCTAGACACTTGCACTCTCCGCAAGATGAGAAGAGGCTACACAAGCTGAGGCATCACACAAGCCAACACCGGATAACGTATATATATATAACTGGTGTGACGTCACCACGAGCGTGACGTCACCTCCTGCCGTGCTTGTGCGTTGCATACTGTGGATAATGTAGTGATGTCGATACGTTTTACCGCGTCGATGTAGTGTTCTTCAGGTACGGCGCCGGAATGTTCTTAGCGGTGTGGTACGAAGACGGAAGAGGTTTGGTGAGTCAAATTTTGGCTTAGGCATGATGCTTCGATGGCACCACATGAGTGCTTCTCATAAAGACGAAGACGAAATTCAGCATAGAGAGCTTCACGTAATCGCTTTACACAGCAAAGGAGCCTATTACGAGCTGCGTTGACAGGAAGCATCCTGTTTGTCAACGACTGAGGGTAGAGGTGGGCAAGTTACAAGATGCATTCAAGTACGAACCAACTAGCCCGCCTTTCGTTGTTATATTTGTTCTACAAGCACATGTCGCCGGTCCATGACCCTTTAAAATTATCTTCGTCGAAGTATAGGTTTCTAGTTATTGCAGCAAAATGTATTAATAATAGTTCTATTATAGTTAGCTTCAGTTGGAGGCCTATTCCGCCAAAGCGGGGACACAAAAGAACAGCACACGTCAAAAAACAGCATGCGTCAAAACAGCGCACAAAAAACAGCACAACACAAAACAGCACAGGGGAAAAAGGACACTGCGACAAAACGGCGCAGGGAAAAACAACATGGCGACAAAACGGCACAGCTAAAAAACAGCACGCCAGACAAAACGGCACAGCGGCAAGACCGAAAACAGCATCTCGACAGAAGAGCGCGGGGAAAAACAGCACGACTACCAAACAGCACATTGGGGGGGGGGGGGGGGGGGGGGGTGAACTACCACAGCCATAACTGCAAACGGTAAATCACAACACATGCGCCAGCGACTTTCGGAGTTAGCGAGTGCTCGTTTCGTTGGTTCATTAAGGAACAAGGCAGGCTCATTCATCGAGTAACAGCGTTGATATGCTTATTTATCTGTGACGCTAAAGTTGCCACACGGGATAATTTTGTGCACTGGTGGGTAACAGCGTTGCGTGAACGGTGCATTTGGCGGAAGTAGTGGTTAAGTAGTCCTTGCTTGCTTGGCTTCAATGATCTAGTTTCTTTCTGTATTATATGTAAGAAGAATCTGGGAAACAGATAAAGGCTCGGGCATCCGCTCTGCGGTCAAATGTCCCGGGTAGTTTATCTAGCGCTGTTGCCGCGGGGTGTCATGACGCTGGCTGCATATTGCTTGCTGATAATGTGTTTACAAAAGTTCGCGCACATTCGGTGAAAGAATATTCAACGTCCTAGCTATCATTTAAACACATAACAACATTATAGCAAGAAGTCGTTGCGTTTCTATAGTAGTTTATACGATGATGTCAGTAACGCCTCAGGTCAGTATTTTAGTTCGGGCGGCTTTTTTTTTGTTGGTAGTTTTAAATACCCTGAAAGGAAGCCCTGCGGTTGGCGGCCCTTTTTACGAGTATCTACCAGAAATACGCTCAGCCGGTAACCCTTGGCTGAGTAAATGTCTTATACTACTACTACTATCAGAGCTGGAGCCATCCAATCGGTATAATTATGTCCAGCTTTCCTTGCTGTCTATAATGAAGCAAACCATAGAATATTACCAATTCGTTATTCTTGTTATTTTTCCTGCTGGACGCTCCCAATCTCCAAGCCCGATTTGGCAATAAACATCCTGTGAAACGAAATTTGCTGCGTTCATTCTAGAACTCTTGCTTCAGTAGACTCCCACCTGCGTTTGTTAGGTTAAGTGTGTGTTAGGTGTTTCTATTAGTTCCTGAGCAAAAGAGCCAAATTTGGCGAAAATTGATGCCTTAATAAGATTGGCTTGCAAGCGAAAAAAGTATATAGCTTTGGTCAAATGTGGCGAAAATTGATATTTCGAGATAATTCTCTTCGAAGTGAAAAAAAGGACCTCAATATAAAATTACACTCAACAAATGCGCGCTGATGCATGAATTTTTCGGTGAGCAGTGTGACCCATTTCGCAAAGTAAGTAACTGCTGGTCAGCCTCATATACAACCAGTGGGCAGCGTCCTGGTTAAACAACAAACAACCTGAAAATGTCAGCTTGGGCAATCCTGCTGTCTTTAAAAGTGAGCATCGCGTACTGGATATATTGAGTGCATGAAGGTCCCCTAGCTCGCACCAAGCAAAATTGCCGAAGATTCAATTGACGACAGCGAAAGTTTTGAAGAACGAAAACTTCTGGCACACCCAGAGCCCTGTGTCGGGCGTATTGGCCAGAATTCAGCACCAGGATGGTCAACGCGCAGAATCGATGCTTCCAGAACTTCTTCAGCGTTATTTATTCCATTACACGCCATAAAAGAAACCCAATATTTGAGATCGCGATTATTACCGTACCGTGTTCCTTATCATTCCGTGAGACGAGCACTCGCTAACTCCGGAGGCCGCTGCCGCATGTGCTGTGATTTACCGTTTGAGGTTACGGCTGTGATAGTTCACCCCTCCAGCAGCGCTGCACCGTACTCCGATGTGCTGTTTTGTAGTCGTGCTGTTTTTTCCCTGCACTCTTCTTTCGTAGTGCTGCTTTCTAATCATCATCATCATCAACCTGACTACGCCCACTTCAGGGCAAAGGCCTCTTCCATGCATATCGCTCCAATTAACCTTGTCCTGTGTCAGCTGCGCCCACCGTATGCCCACAAAATTCTTAATCTCATCTGCCCACCTAACCTTCTGCCACCCCCTGCTGCGCTTGCCTTCTCTTAGAATCCACTCCGTTACCCTTAAGGACCATCGATAACACTGCCTTCGCATTACATGCCCTGCCCAAGCCCATTTCTTCCTCTTGATTTCAACTAGGACGTCATTAAACCGCGTTTGTTCCCTCACCCATTCTACCCTCTTCCTGTCTCTTAACATTACACATATCATTTTCCTTTCCATAGCTCGCTGCGTTGTCCTTAACTTAAGGTGAACCCTTTTCGTTAGCCTCCACGTTTCTGCCACGTAGGTGAGTACCGGTAAGATAAAGCTGTTGTACACTTTTCTCATGAGGGATATTGGTAGCCTGCTATTCATGATCTGAGAGAACCTGCCATATGCGCTCCACCCCATTCTTATTGTTCTAGTTATTTCCCTCTCATGATGCGGTTCAGCGGCCGGAGCCAGAGATCCTTAGCACCCTCCGTTGTATCACAGACCTCTGACCGCCATTTTGGTCAGTCGCTCTGCAGCCTGTTGGGCCTGATGGTTGAGGGCAAATTGGTTCAGTCATATAGGAGGGATAAGCATATAGCTTGTGTCAAAATGCTCGTATCTGAAGTTCAAAATATGCTGTCAATTCTTGAAAAACGGAGTAATTACTGCCATCCACTTAAGTGCAACCACACGACAAAGAAAATATATACAGAATGCTAATGAGCAATTGCTCCCTTATTTCGATTCTTGCTCTCACATGAAGGGATTCCCGCAAACATTGGACTAATGCCTGTTAATTTTTTTGGCTCTCCAGAAGGTCTTACTGAATTTATGCTTAAGGATTAAGCGCAACCCGCCCGCATGAAGGTGGACTTTACAGCTAGAGCTGTTAAGGAAACATTTCGCCGTTCTGCGGTGTGATCGTAACACCACGCCATGATGATTGGTCAACGCGAAGTGACGTCACGCATGACGTCACTGCAATGTGCCATGGCAACGTACCACACTGAGTGTTCCGAACACAGTGACGTCACAAGTGACAGCATAGAGACATACGCGCTCTGTCAGAAGAAAATTTCACAGGACACCTAATTCCACTATGTGTTGGCAGTGTGATAGCATTACTAGCGGTTGATGCCTTTGCCGGAAGTGACGTCACTTCGGGGGGGGGGCGGTGACGTCATCTGCCTCAAGCCAGTGGGAATGCTCTCTTTTCGTGTAGTCAGATCACTCCAGCCAATGGGCGAAATTTATGACCGACCATGGATTTCGCCCCCAAAGATCTTCTCATTCTATCGTATCAGTAATAATGTATAACTAATATTACGTTCGGCACCGCAAGCAGGTGTCGCTGAATCTCGCGTTACACACAGTGGTAACCTTGCTGGGAACTCTTCTTTTCCCCCTCTCACTCGCACCATGCAATGGCCGTTGATTGTGAGCTCTCGCTCTCTTCTGTACCGCTCAGAACAGTGTGCTATGGGCTTATGCCGTATTTGTGCTGACAATGACAGGCACGGTATACACTAGGGGAAGGTTTAGGCTAAGTAGCAGTAAGTGGTTTTATTAAAATAATAAAAAGGGAGGAAAAGATTTCTGCTAGCCCCAGCATCTGCCATCGATACGGAAGCACCTGAGCTGGGGCAGCGGAAATAAAGGATAGCAGACAGAATGGAGAAATGAAATGAAAGAGGTGAAAAAACAGGAAGAGAGGATAAGGGGGGAGGGGGAGGTAATATGCACAAAAAACTATTCACGCAATAATAAATGTGTCCAGGTTGTGCGCGTGTATTAGTTCGTGATGAAGCAATAAAAACGCGCGCACAGCACTACGTTCACTGCAGCTGGAGTGGGGCGACAAGCTGTTCATAGTCCGAGGTAGCTACACGTGGAGCGTTCGGTCACTGTGCGTAACTACCTGGCCGAGAACAGACGGGACGTCAAGCTCGTCTGTTCGAGGAATGCACAGAGACTCACCAAGGTTCGCTCACGGGTGCGCGCACTGCCCTGCGGCCACAATAGCGTCTCGAGGGAGTCTGGTAGGATGCCCAGCGCCCTGTAGGCCGCGAGCATATCTCGACGAGCATCGGCGAACGCGGCACAGCGAAGGAGCAGGTGCTCCAGTGTCTCCACTGCACCGCATCCGTCACACACATCGCTCGTCTCGATTCGTTGGTCGCTTCATTGTTAAAGGGGGGATCGGCTCTAATTTCTGCTGCTCTCTATCGTCGCGATTCCGTGACGCACCCGTCGTTCCCCGGGCCACACGCAGCCAATGCGCGTCGCTGGCGTAACACACCACGCGACCAGCACGGCTCACGTGACTGTCAAGTGACGTCGCGTGAATAGGTGACAATCGGCGGCAGTGAAGAGCCGTTCGAGTGCGCTTCGCACAGGTGGAGGCTCTTCACTGGACCGCATATCGCGAAAGCAGACAACTGCGCTAGTCAAACCCCTTATAGTGAGAGAAGGTAGTCGAAGAGATATTATTTCAAATACACAATGAAATGAAAACACACTAGACAGACGACCGCTGCACCAAACGAGATTAAATATGCGGCTCCAAAGAAACAATGTACAAGACAAGAGACGAAGAGAAGCTAATTTACGTGATCACTCATCTAATTATAGACTATTGTAATTCAAAGATACAGCAAATGTTAAATGAAAATTTGTACGGGTATGTAACGAGAGAAGTTACTAAACTGCTCCAACATGAGGCTATAGAGGAAATGTGAAGGACTGAATCATTCAGTTAAGTACATGCTACGTAAAACCTTTGCGTTGATCACGGAAGAGTTGCAGAACACTTACACGACTTAGCAGCCTTGCACGTACAGAAGGTGTAATTTTGAAACGCTCGAGCAGGTGAGCTTGTAGCATACTGATAGCTTTTTTCTTGCCGGTAAAAGAAAGTTGCAAAGAAAAAACTCTACAGAATAAAATTCTGCAGTATTGTTTATTTGTGAGACACTCATGACATAAATAAATTATGCTCAAGCAGTAGGATAACACATAAACAAAAGGGGGCGTGGCATTGTCAATCTCCTCGCACAATAGATTGACACGCAGTGCATAACGCGGGACCCATGAATCCGGAGCCACCGACGGTATCTGACGTTGACTCGCAAACCTCTCACCAAATCCCCGTCCTTGGTAAATCCTGCATTCTCGCCACCTCGTTCATCGCTACAGACTCATTGCATATTCGAAGTCCAGTTAGGCACATCAAGATGCATTTCGTTTTCTACCGAGCGAAGACTAAGTGCGTCACCTTGCTCGGAGAAGCAAAAAACCGCACCTAACAAATACTCGTAGAGGATATCGTGAAGGCAGCTCGCATCTAATCATCAGCTTCTCAGTGTCGGCAAAATGTTTAGGGAAATCCCCCATGTTGGAGTAGATTTGCAATCTAAGGGAGTAATTACTCATTTTACATCCCCCCAAGAGCGGTCAAGCGGCTACAGAATGAGTAATTACTCCCTTATCACAAATCTACTCCACCTTGGGGGATTCCCCTAAACACTTGAACACTGTTCCCACTTCGAGCCCTATACTAGCCGCCCCGGTTAGCTCAGCGGGTAGAACGACTGCTCCGGTGAAGCGGTGGTCCCGGGTTCGAACCCCGGACCATGAAGAATTTTTCTTTAACTACGAACTTTCTGAAAAAGCTGTACAACTTTCTTTTGTAGCCGCTTGGTTGCGCTTCGGTGGACGCAAAATGAGTAATTACTACATCAGCTTCTGAGTGTGTATGCCATAATGCGATCTCTGCCGCGCCAGTGATAGAATGCCAAATGAACAAAGTTCCCTTCGACTACTGTCCACCGAGGGATTAATAACTCGGTCGCTCTTGAAGCTGATGGAGGTGAGATTGACAGCATAAAAGTGCCCAGCGAAAGCCGTGAATAAAAGCTGGCTCACAAGGCGGCAGTTGAGAGGCTTCTAGTTCAAGTGGGTTACGATTAATCTCTCGGCTTAGGGAAAGGGAGACGGAACCATCCACGTCAAGCCGAGCCAAGCCAAGCGCTCGACGCGCATACGGACTATGGAGCCCTCAGGGTCCGAGGGCGCGTCTAATGAAG
The DNA here is from genome assembly GCF_052857255.1 of Amblyomma americanum. Classification (NCBI taxonomy): domain Eukaryota; kingdom Metazoa; phylum Arthropoda; class Arachnida; order Ixodida; family Ixodidae; genus Amblyomma; species Amblyomma americanum. The sequence goes on along the minus strand of NC_135506.1, from coordinate 2,841,035 downwards.
TGCTCCTCTCGGATCGAGGGGGCGGTTCAATCGGTAGTCATTACGTTTTTGGGGAGTGGAAAAGCCCTGCTCCATATATTCCCCCTCGATGTTCTAGCGGCGGCAGAGCACGGCAGCAGAAAAGGAAGGGGGCGACCGGTGGCCCGGAAAGCGACCACAATGGGACTGCGGGCATGGTGGCGGCGAACGTCGGGGGTGGGGAGGCTGAGGGCAGGCAACTACAAACAGCCGGTACGTCGGTCTCTTCTCGATGTGGGGAGAGCTCCCGCTGAGTTTGGCGTCCGCGACAGGGCAGAGCACGGTTCGCCTACTGTGCCTAGTTTGCTTTGACAGTGTTTTGCTGGATGTTCGAATCGCTAGATGTCACGGGGCAGCCAGGCGGAAGGAAGGATGGGAGCAACAAAAAAAAAATGGAGAGAATGGGGTGCTGCCCGTACGAGCAAGCGAGAGGGCGCGATCCGGGTCTCAGTGGGTGCACTCACGGACGAGGAAGCACGGAACAGCATGCCCCTGCTTCCCCTCAATCTTCCCTCTTTTCGGGCTTCCATTGTGGTCGCAGCCGCGGCGCGGGACTGTCGTCTGCTGGGGCGCAGACGACGACCGACAGACATGGCCGACGGTGGCCGGTCGCTGTTGTGCCGCGGTTCCTGAACTCGCGTCATCGTGCTTCGAGAGGGCGACGTAAGCGAGGAGGCGGCGGCTCTGGTCAGTCGGGCACGAAGCGTGGAGAAAAACCCGCGCTGTCAGTCATCGGCTATTCTTTCTATTGTGTGTTTTTTTCTTTATTCCTCCCCGAAGTTCCGCGTCATGGCATGTGGTTCGATGGGTCCGACCTTCCGGAACGTTGCCCTTGGAAGGTCAAGAAAGTGTTCCAAATAGATGGGATTGTGCGCGGGGGAAGTGGGTATAAGCGTCTCTGCAAGTCAGCGGCCGTGCTTTTCTGTTCATGATAAAGAAAATAGGTAGAAAGAAAAAGAACAAAAACTTGAAAGAAAGGTCAGTTTTGAAGAGGATCGAGATTTGAATTTAGATTTGCGACGTCATTTCTCGCTAACCAGCGTGCGCCGAAAATGCAGGAAGGCTGAAAGAAGAACGAAAGCGAACAAGCCCAGAGCTGGGAAGTGGCGCAAGTGAATAAAAATGGCTGGGCATTGAAAAACGACTGGAGTTCACTGCGGTACCGAAAAGACCGACGTGGGTTTAGGTTAGAGTGGGAGACCTTGGCGAGCTAAGTTTATTTATCTCTTTTTTTTTGCTTTGAAGTGCGTTCGCTCTTATTGAACACAGCTGAAACTCCTTTAAGTCACCTAGGAGGTGTGCTACACCTGGACGGAGTATTTTCTTCGGCGGAAGCTGACGCTGATGGCGAAATGAGACCAGATTACCCTTCAACACGCTGTCCCTGACGCAAGGAAATGTGACCACATGCAGAAAGCCACGCATAACGTGCATGTATTCCTTCTGGTGATCTGTTCACGCATCGAGAATGATAAAAGAGAAGACCGAAAAACCTGCACTTGGAATCGACTAGTTCTTGCGGTTGCCTGCACTAAGCAACTGAGTTTGAAGGTACTAGCTAACGTCTCACATTTGGCCTCGCGCACAAATGCTTCCTTAGGAAGAGGTCAAATCGAATGAGTCAGAAGTGGTTTATGATTTCCAGCGGCACAGATGACAGCTAGTCTTTTTCTCGCTTTCGGTGAACTGAGGACCAGGTCCGTGTGATTAGCGTAACTCTCTTGTATCGAAACAAACAAACAATCCAAACCGGGCAACTAAGGGCCACGCTATGCGGCTAGCTGTCCAAGTGCACACTTGACGCGTGAGTGACCGCTGTCGACAAGCCTCGCGTTGATGCCACAGGTCGGGTAGCCGAGCCACTCGCCCTTGAAACATCTCAACCAGTGTACTTGCGCGTGCGCCAACAAAAAACGCCGTCACACGATCAAGCTCCGAGCCCCCAGCTGCACCAACCTTGGCCTCAAGGAACCCACTCCCGAGCTTAGCTGCCGAACCAGCAACACGCGTCGTGGAAGAGGGCTGGGAGGGCGAGGGGGGTTGCGCCAAAAGTGGAGCGCACAGTGGCAGAACCCCGGTCTGTCGAGGGCTCACGCGGACCCCCCATAAGGAGAAAGAGGGAAGGGAATAGAGAGAGAATGGCAGCCGATCGCCATTGACTCTTCGGGGTTCGACGGCTCAATCGCTCAGCAAGCGCTGGCGATGTTCCCGCTGCTCTTCTGCGGAGGGCAGAAAAAGACTACGCCGCGAAGGCAAAATGCGCACAAACACATACAAGAAGGAAAGCGGGCCCGACTGTGGAGTGCATGGCTGTTTGCTCAGCTCCTGGGCGGGTCTAATGAGGGCTCTTCACACGCCCACGGCGGCGCCCCACAATCGCCACGGGGAGCCCCCGCTGCGCAGACGCGCTCGCACAACGGGGGCTTTACTTCGAACCGTGTGCATGCACGCGCACTCGAGGAAGTAAAACTCTGCAGCGCAACGGAGGCTGCCCCGCGCCCAGGCAGCCGCGATGCATAGTGCACTGCTCTCTAGAACGAGTAGGAACTGATCTTTTAAAAAGTGCAGGCCACTCGGTACTTTACGAATGCACATTGATTCGTCACGTTGTGAACTAAATATATAAAGAATCAGCGTGAACTGACGTTTCTGACTTCCAAGCGTCGTCTGTTGGTGGCGTGGGGAGCAGACTACCACTTTGACAACATGGGCTCTGATGCGTATTTATTGCTTAACTAGCTCGGCGGAATTACCCTGATTCTAGAAAAAAAAAAGAAAAGAAAAGGAAGATGCAGCAGCAAGACGCGTGAGAAATGCATGAAAGAAGTTTCTTCTGTCGACAGCCACGAACCTATACTCATCTCTGTTGGCCTTCCATCTTAAAAAAAAGTCTCATTGCACGCCTGCTTGTCGCGGACGTTTGGCACCAAGTGGCTTAACACAATTTTGCTGTACACTCAGCTAACTGTCCACAGTGAGCAAGTATTCGACACTCTTCTGATCCGTTGACGTCGTCTGTGTGGCTTTCGGGGCGCTGCATGCTTTTAGAGTGCACGCTAGGGGACACAGATGTAGCCACGCATACACACGACGCATACAACGGCGCATTCACAAAGCGATGCCGCACGCGGCGAGCACTCTCGGCAAGGACGACTCGGAGAGACTCGAAAGAAAAGCGGGGACGAGGTGCGCTGGAGGGGACTCGAATGGAGCCGTTTTTCAGCTGACACGGGTGGAAACGTGCGGCTGGACTGCCCCTCGCGAGTGCGCAGAATGGGAAGCATGTGCTCGAAAAGCGGTCGCGGAGGGCGTGACCGCTCTTTTTGTGGAAGAAAGAGCCGCCAACGAGCCGCGAAGCGCTGCGTTTGTGCAAATGTGCAACGCAGAGGAGGGAGGACCTCGGATCGATGTCACCGTGCGTATACGAGACGGAACACGTAGTCTGTATGGTGATGAATTTGGCACCGTCGGGAAGTAAGTTAGTTGCTGGCTTAAAAAGAGGCGATCACGTTCTTTGACAGAACGAGCTGCGAACGAGGTCTTTGTCGGCTATAAGGCTACTAATAGTCAATCGAGCAGAGAGTTACTCGAAAATGCGCGGCAGTATGCTGAAGAGCAGTTTCACCAATTACACACAAAATATGCACTAAACTGCTACATATGCAGCAACGTTAAACGTGCAGTTCGTTCAAGTTAAATTCAGCAGCTGAAGCATATGGTGTTGCGGATTCAAATGGCTTGCAAAGCACCCTTTATAGAGAAAACCATTTCCTATGAAAGGAATTTTGACAATTGTGCACCGTTCAGACACAAAGTGATGCTGAAATTGGAAGACGAGTGAAGTGCGCCTCAGCGCAGTACAGATGCACAAAATATGACACGTCAAGCTAGCAACGCCCAGTTGTGATTTGCGGGGCCTGAGTACTTTGGCAAAGGCCGCGCGCGTGTTCCGCTAAAAGAGCTCCCCCCCCCCCCCTCCTTCTTTTCCCCTTACAAAATGGGTCCGTTGTTTCCCGCGAGGCCGAGTCTCGTCGGTTGAGCCAACACAGCTAAATGTTGGTTGCACTGCACGCACGAATGCTGTGTGGCGGAGCCGCCGCGCGTCGGGACGGGGTAACACTACGCCAGCCTTTCACAGCAACGCTGGATGACACGGCGCTGATATGCGTGGCTATGGCGCTTTGCTGCCCAGGAACAACTGAAGCGGATTAGATTACTGACCGCAGAGGCCTCGCTCCTCTGCGCATCCTCTCCGCATTCTTGCCAACCGCGGTGGCAGCCGTTATTATAACGCCTCTTGATACTCTGCCCATACTCAGCGGGGCCAAACATAGTAATGTGGCAACGACGATGTCTCAGATTACTTAATTCTAACCTGCACCACCACAGCCGCTATTGCCATAAAACTGAAACTTACGGACATACATTTTGAACGTCAAGGTGCCGCAAAGTTTAACAAAGAAAATTGACGATGGTTTAGCTTTGGTTAAAACCTGGAGTGACGCGATAGCTGCAGCTGGTCGAGTGGAACTCGCTCAGCCGAATCGCAAAGTCAGTCTTTCGCCGCTCCGTTTCGCTGGGCGTTCCTTCTTCATCTTCGTCACGCTTGACATGGCGCATGCGCACAACTGTGGCAGCTCGGTTTCGCCGGCGCGCGGCGCCGCCATCGCCACTCCGAAGGCTCGAAATGTTACCGTAATGTAGCTATCGTTACAAAAAAAAAAAAACTCACAGATAAAGTTACCGCTTTGTAACGCGACATTCAGGAACTGCTGTTCGTGGTAGTTGATATAACATTGTTTATTCAAAATTATTCGTCCTCTTCAGTAGCAGAGTGCGCGTGACATCACTACGTTGTCACTCTTGGCGTCACTGCGTTCGACACCACAGCGTGGTGCATCGCCATGAGGTCGTGCATGCCGCACAGTCAACGTAGAGCGGTGCGCCTGACTCGCTATTCCACTTCTTGGCGTTACGCCAAGGGCTCATAACCGGGAAACGTGCCGTTAACAGCTGCAGGTGTAAAATATGTCCTTTACATAGATTTCGACCATCGTTGAAGGAGTAAGTCGTCGATATTGTATCATATTTTTGTGCAACCGTCCTTGTCAGTACCATGATGACATCAGAGAGGGTTAAGACCACTTCTACTCCGGACTTTATCTCCCTAACTAGGTTTCATAACTGAAGCGATTAATGAGCGCAGGCACACCTAGCTGACTCACAACAGAGCAAAAAAAAAATAATAGAATGAACCTAAAAGAAATCAATCGGTAATGAAAAAGGTTAAAGGTGTTTTTTTTTTTTTGCAATCGCGCCAAAACCGAAACAAGAGGCAGTAGTCACGCAGGGTAGAAATGAGACAGTCGCAGTGATTAATGGAAGTAACCGATATATTCCGCTATACTGTGCGCGAGGTCATTGTCGATGTAAAATTGATCCGAAGCCTTCCACTACTACGCTGTAATGAATAGTCCACAGTGCATGCAGCTTTGCGGCTTACGCAGGCAGCCAGTCAGATTGTAGCGGACTGCAAATACGAGGTGACGAATCGTACACAGTTGATCTAAGCGACGCCGTCCACATTTAGTGCATGCAAGAGCTTGGCAACCTCGCAACAACTCACGTAAGAAACGAGGAAGGGGAATGGGTGATGAGGTGCGTTTGAGTGGAAAGTGCTCAATAGGCGCCAAACTGATTGCGCCCTGTCTTGTCGCTAAACGGGACCGTTTAGAAACATAGCGAACAAAAATAAAAATAGAGCGCTCGGCTTCACAGCTTTCGAATCAATTAGCGCGAGAAGTGCGACAGCGCAAGGGGGCGCGACCGGTGCGCAGAACACCAAGGTAGCAATACGGAGAGAGAGAGCTCAAGGAGAGGATGGTGGAGAGAGGCCTCCTTTCTCTGTCTGAGCAGCTGGCGCGCATGCTCGGGGGGCGGGCAAACAGGGAAGCCCGCCTCCTCGCCTTCCTTCGGCTTCTCTCTCTCTCTCTGCTGCTTCTCATCGGATTCGGTGGCTCGGGATAGCTGTTCCTCTCTGCCCATCCTTCTCCCCATGAAGCCCAGCTTCCTCTTGTCTCCGTTGCGAACGGGTATTCGCTACGCACGAATGCGACCGCTTATTTACCGTGCTAAATGGTGCTTGCTGGGCGTGCCGCTGCGCGGGTCTCGCTACAAACGTTTTCGCGATCTTTTTTTTTCTTTCAGCGCTTGCTAAAGTATATGCCTGAAGCTGCTAATCATGGTTATCTATTAGTCTTGTCTCTATCTCATCAATTTCTCGCTTGTCGTCTCTGCCCTCTCTATCTCTCCCTCCGTTTCCCTTCCCACGTGTAGAGTAGCACACTGGGCGTCGGCTAGTTAACCTCCCTGCCTTTCCGTTCATTTCTATCTCTCCCTCTCTTCCCGAGAGTGGTGCCCCAGAGAGGTTTAAAACGCATCTGGGGCGCCCGGGATCAACACTGAGTTGCGAGCTAGGGGATAGGGAACTCTGCTGGAATAACGCCGTCGCGGCTGGCCAAGACAAATAACTGGTGCTCTTCGTGAAATGGTTCCGTTAGTCTGTCAATGTTTCGGTTTCCAATGAACTTCGGATGAGGAAATGTAACAACTTCTGCACTAGAAGTGCAGAACAGTGGGAGAATAAATGGCAAAATTTCATTTGAAAGTGGTTTAACTAGATTACTGATTGCTCTCGTAAAAGCGCTTAAACGTAAGTACAGTAAATTACCAATTACATCTAAGAAAGAGGGGTGACATTGCATAAAAGTTACTTCCCAAAAGTAATGAAATTATCTTCAAATACATTTTCTTTTTTTGATTTGACGTATACATGCAAGTACTCAAGTGGCAGCACCCGGTAGGATTTAAAGTTTCCTAATTCATTCCACTTCAGGAGCAACTAAGCTTCAAAGTGGGAGTCAACAATTTTGTCCCGCAAAATTACTGAAGCATTGCGGGCACAAAGAGCAGTTCTCCATTTCAATAAAGGTAATTCTGACAGTGATTAATTACCTTTCTTAGAAATTAGTGCCCCCAAAAAATTCATCACGTGATGAAAAAATAATTATTTAGATTACACGTTACAAGAATAAACAAATAAATTACCTTATAGGAGATTAATTAATGCCACAATTGAACTGGAGTTGGGATAAAAGTCAAATTTAATATTAGGCTGAGTGGAAGCAAAGGTGGGGTTTTGGACGACTTCTGAAGGGGGCTGTTGGGAGAGGGAGCTGGCCCTCCAATATTCGCGATGTGTTTCTCAAACTTTTTTATTTCTTGTTTCTTAAATCTTTTAACAGACTTTTCAGCAGGGTGGGCATACTGTATACACGAGAAGAAATGCTGGAAACAACACAATTCCAGGATGCTTCAGTAAAAAGGAAATTCGCAAAAATCAAGAACAGGAACGCAAAAAACAACGCAAAATTAGGAATGCAACACAAATATATTATACAGTGCAAAAATATAAGGGAATTAAAAATTGGTTTCAAACATTTTTAGTAAAGTTTCTGTTACTGCGTCATTAGTGAGATTGCTCCAGCCTGTAATCGCTTAGGTGAAATAAGAATACTTATAGGAGTTAATTCGTGCTTTAATGATGCTATTGTAAAATCGTACGTTGTCTTCTGTTATATCCAGAGGACTACAATGTAATGTTGGGTGTGTTAATATTATATTGACTTTTGATTTCAAAAACGAAAAATGCGGTTCCTGTGAGAGATTCGAAGCAAACCACTTTGATTAAGATGAGTGATAGATATGCGACCATATGTGTTATAAATAAAACGAACTACTTTATTTTGTACTCTCTCTAATTTAGTAGTGTAGACGGCATATTCTGACATCGGGCGGATAATGATGTTTTATGTGAGGAAACGTACACTGGTTGGGGCGAGCTTCAAACCACGTCGAAGGAAAAATAATTTGCGTAGGGGGTCAGCTGTGGCGTTATCAGTGTGTTCTGGCCAGGAGAGGCTATTGCAGATCCGAAGCCCTAAGTATTCGTAGCTGTTTACTTCAGCAAGAAAATTATTGTTAGCAGAATAATTAAATAGGAGAGGCTCTCAGTATATATAGCATTAATCTTTGCATATAACACACAATCATCAGCGTACAATCTGAGAGGAACGGAGATATAGAAACAATGTCGTTAATAAAAATTAAAAAAGAAGCCACACGAGAACGGACCCTTGGGGGATGCCAGAATCTTCAGGTACTGGGGAAAAAGAAGAATTACTTAATGCCACAAACTGGTCACGGTTTATTAGATAAGCTGCAATCCATGTGTGTCGTTCGTAATTTTTCTTAATACATTACCTAGCTTGTGAAGAAGTTTATTATGCGAAAGTTTGTCAAATTCTTTTTTAAAATCCATAAATGCAGCGTAAGTCTGTTTACCTTCATCTATTGTCTGTGCAAAATCATGTATGGTTTGAACTAGCTGAGTGTTGGTAGAGTATCTTCGTCTAAATCCATGCTGTGCGTCAGTTAGGAACTAATTTTGATCGAGAAATTCAGCTATATGTTTTTGAATAATGTGTCCTACAGTTTTGCACGCTGTTGATGTTAATGATATCAGGCGGAAATTTTGAATAGATGATCTGTCTCCAGTTTTATGAATTGGATTAATTCTGGCCTGTCTCCAGTGATCCGGTAATGAGCCTTCATTTAATGACCTGTCAAACAAGATGCAAAGTATTTTGAACACCACTCTGCATAATGATGCAGGAACGCATTGGGAATGCCATCTGGCCCCGGAGTTTTTTTTTTTTTTTACATCAATCTTCAACAGTAGGCTTAGAATACCTGCCTCGGAAATCACAACATCAGGAACTGAAGATAAATACGTGGAATAGCTACGAAGAGATCCGTCATCTTGTGTATATACAGATTTGAAATAAATGTTAAAAGCGATGCACACCAAAGCACCATCACACTCACACTTTTCATTTATCGTAAATGTGACATTTGATTGTCATTTTGGCGTTATTTGTCCCCAGAATTTCTCGGGAGATATTTTAGTGAAGGAAGGTAGCTGCGGAGAATAATACTTTTCCTTGTCACGTGTAATCTTCTCCTTTAGTTTTTCCGATTGTTCATCAATGCTTAATCGAAAACAGCTTCCTACTCTCAATCTTTTTTTCAATCTAACTAGTTTGCGTTGCGAGAGTAAAGTCTTTCGTGTGATACACGGGTTACATATTGGAGACTTTTTTTTTTCTTTTAGTAATTTTCGGAACACAGTGCCCAATGCGCTCAAAAACAACATTTAAAAAAAAAAACCACAGGCCATTCACACTGCAATTAAATTTTCTGAAGGTGTCATAATGAAGGTCTATCATATCAATGAATTCATGGTTTGCTCGAGAGAAATTAGGAAAAAAAATTGACAGTATCTTCGCTGTCAAATTTTTCGTTCATCAAGGTCAGTACGGCTGCTTGGTGAACAGAAATGCCAGTCATTACATTGCATTCTACTCTTTTTTGACAGCATCATTTATAAAAAATAAATCAAGAATTGAACATGAGTCACTGTGAACTTTTGTAAAGTCTTTTACTACCTGTAACAGGTTAAATTCAATGGAAATATCCAGCGAAGTTTGTTCAATAAGGTTAGCAGGACACAAAAAAGTAGACCAGTGTGCGTTGGGTAAATTTACAGTTCGCTGCAAATATCCTTTCAGGCTTATTAGCAGATCGTTGAAGGAGTTAGGTGGCCTAAACACGACTTCGAGAATATAACAAAACACTGTTTTTGTAAAATTTACAAAATTTCCCTTCTACGTTGTCAATAGTAAACCAGTCATCCTGAAGATCTGCAATGAAGATTTGAATTATATAGATACACCTCCGCCCCTTCCATCTCTGTCCTCACGAAGCACTCTGTAATTTTCTGGACCAAATCCAGCATCAAATACTTTCCTACTTAGCCAAGTTTCGATGAGCGCAGTGATTTCTATGTTATGCGTAAGAGACAGACCCTCAAGTTGCGTAGCTTTATTGCTAACAATACTTCGACAATTGGCATTTAATTGGCTGAACATTTTCTACTAAACTTTATTCGGTCATTAATTCGTTTGAAGCGAAAGCTTAACTATGCTAGGTTTGCCGCGTTGCCGGTTGGTCTTCAAGTGAGTCAGGGGTCAAGTGTGGTTATAGTACTTATCATATGTGTGGTCCGCCACGGTGTCGTACCACTTGACCTTTGACCTTTCTATTCGCCGGTAGAGGGCGGCAGAATAGGCCGCATCGTTCATTGGGTGACCAACCTCTCGCGATCAACCATTAATTTAACTGCCACCTGTCAGGGTGGCAGGGTGGGCGCGCTGCCTGTTCAGTGTTCGGAACGCACTCAACGTTAGAGACGCCAAGCCGCGCCTGCCTGCCTGCCCGATACACCACAGCTTTCGCTCTCTAGCCAGATTAAGCAGTAGTTAAACCGCAGCTAATTTTTTAGCAATACTGTAGCGCTTGTCCCTTTTTCGATCCCATTCGAATACATTACTATCAACAACTAGTTTATTAAATACCAATTTGACTTCAGCTCCGTCTGCCTTCTCTTGTGAGCACATTTGCCCCAGTTTCTTGCTAACCTCACGAATTGAGCTGGAAAAGTCTTCTGCCACAGAAAATTCCGATTATTTCAGTCTTGAGCATGACTGTAATAGATTTTTTTTTTCTGTGGTCATGAACCTTTATTATTACTGGGCGCCTGTGTCCTTTGCTCTTGTTTCTCAATCTGTGGCACCTTTCAATGCTGCTAACTTCAACTGCTAATTTTTCTTTATATAGTTCTTTCCTTAATGTGTTCTGGAGACTTGACAGCAGTTTCATTGTACTCCTCCTCCAAACCGTAAACGATAAAGTTAATTCTCTCTCTAGCTTCTGTTTTCCAAATCAAGAATATTTTTGAGCATGTATGACTTGTCGTTATCAAGCTGAGTTAATGCTTCTTTTAGATTACTAGCTTCATCGTAAGCTCTGATAACTTCGCTTCTAGGTTGGTAATGCGCTCAGTTAGGCTGCCAATTTATCCTCAAGCGTACTCTGCTTTTCAAGAATTTTGTTTACAGAGGCAGCCATCATGGTTTGGCCAGAAAGTAGCTAAGCAACATTCCTGTGTTGGACCTGGATTAGATTCGATGTCACCGCATACTAACAGATCCCTTGGGAACGAACAAACATCAGATAAAAAGTTCGCAATACATAGTGGGCATGGCATCAGCACCAAAAAGCGGTTATCGCTGCGAAAGAATTTAGTAGGCATGTAAGCACAAACCTGGACAACAAAACAGAAAAGGTCGGTGAACATTGTTTCCAACGCGGTGCTGCCAAGCCCACTTTCTAGCAAGCCAAGCCAACTCTTCCCGTTAAGAAATAAAAAGGGTACGGGTGGTTTCATCTTCGGCGATATCACGTCAGTGGGAAATTAATCTCTACCGCACCTCCTCGTGGAAGTGGTTCCAACCGGCCGACTACACCGTACTACACCGTAGTACGGTCCGAACTACACCGTAGAGTGCGCGACAAAAATATGCCTTATTTTATTATACTGTATTTTCTCCACAAACGCGGGAGAGCAGTGAGGCCTAGTAACACTGCCAGAGGATAGTACAAGAGAACGTTGTTATCTTCTGTACGAATATATCCGTTTCGATGATTGGTCAGTCAGCCGATTAATGAATCGAAGGCAGTAATCTGATTCGTTCGTGCTAAAGAATCACGAGAGAAAAAAAATACCCTACAAAAATCTTTTTAAGGGTATTTTTAAAGGTATCATCAGCGTAGTCAGGCTGATGATGATGATCTGTACCCATTCGGCTCGCAGCTGCTGAAGGCGACTTCTAACGTAGCTGAAGTTGTGGAGAGAGTTTATTTTATTCATTTATTTATTTATTTACAGATACTGCGACCTAGTACAGATCATAGTAGGGTGGGAAAAATACAAGCATATAAACACTCAAATTCATAACATTTGCAGGCACTTTTCAAACATCAATAAAGAATTATGATTAATCTCGCTATTAAGTTTATTCCATTCAGTAATTGTCCTCGGAAAAAAAAGAATATTTAAAGTTGTTATTTCGCGCTTTCAAAGGGGTTATTGTTAGTGCATGCCTTTGTCTCGTGTTATAACCTGAGGAGTAAGCAAAATAATTAGAAGTATTAACTTTATAATGACTTTATATTCTTCACAACCACTACAGAACAAAAAAAAAAGAACACTGAGTCATTCGCGCTTTGCGCCGTATACTTCGTTGGTGCCCTTCACTGAGAGCAGAGGAAAGGAAACATTTGGTTGGAGCAGTGAAGGGTTTTTTTTTTGACATCGCGAAGAGTGGGTATATTAACGCGACAAAACTACATGGGCCCCAATAGGCTCTATGCACTTTAATATTGTTGTTCGTCAAAACAGCGAATTTCCATTTTATAATGGCGTAAAATTGAAAATGTCCTGTCCCGAGTTGTCCTTTTTCCCGGCACAGGACTAACTTCTGCGAGGGTAATGACACGCTGACGAAGACGGTAAGCGTTGATGGAAAGGAACGCTCGATGTGTGCCGTTTTTAATGTTTGCAAAGAAAGAAACAGCGCTAACCAGTGGTGTCTGGTGTCTGCAGCAGAACCTGCACCGCAGCAGTGCCTGCTTGGAGTTTTCGGCGAAACTTTGTCTCATGCTGAGTCCAGTTCCGAGAATAAGAAAAGGTCGCTTGTGGCTTAAACGGTCCCTTCTTTCGGAAGTTCTAGAATAAAAAAAAAAGAGAGCAAAATAGAGCCTAAGGTTCCAACCAGGCTGCTGCCGCTTGGTTTTTGTTGCTTGGTTTCCTCAAAGACAGCGGCAGTGGAAGTAGGTGACACACAGACCTGATGCTGCTCAAGGTCAGCAGATTGTACTGGAAAGGGAAGGGGAGAAAACAAGAAAAAATAAAGAAACAACGGACAGAGCCGCTGTCCCACCTCGGACAAACTGCCAAGCCCCGAGGCTGCCCCCCAAACAGCGCAGCAACAACAACAAAGGGAGGGAGACCCGGCCGAAGGCAAGACAGAAACAAAACGCATTCCTCCCCGGCGGTCCAGATGTTCGCGCTCTGCCTCGACTCCGGAGTGCACGGGACCCCGGCGTTTTTGCCACCACTTGCCGCTCCTTCGCTGGATGAAGGAAGCAGAGGCTCTTTTTCCGCGAACGATGGGTCGAGGAGAGAGTGAGAGGAGAGAGAGAGAGGCGCCCATTAGCAGCGGTGCTCGTCGCGGCCCGGAGGAGGGAAGGAAATGCCTACCAGGCCGGGGGCTTCAGCACGGGTTTTTGTCGTCGTGGTGGGGTCGACGGCGGCAGACCGAGTGCCGCTCGCTTTCGAGGGCGAGAGGGAGCGAAAGACTCCCAACTCTCCTCTTCTCCAGACTAGAGTTTGAAGAAACCACTGCACCGAGAGCGCGAGGGAATCACTGCAGCTCTTCTGCCGAGGCACTCCAGTAAGGTGGCTGGCGGCATGTGTAGTCGCAGGAGAGGAGGATGCTGTTCGTGTCGGTTCATTCGGATGGTGCTCTGCTGACGCTGCAGTTGTCTCCAGACAGGCTGCTGAGCAGATCGCGCAGCCTTGAGCAGAATGGAGCGTGGCATCCGAAGAGCTGAGAGACAGTCTGCGGCGGTTCACGGTGCGGATTTCCAGGCGTAGACATTTAGGATGGACCAGGTGACCGTCCTCTTTCCCGTTGGCCTACTGTGGAGAAAAGGCAGGCTCTGGTAGCCGTGTGCTAAGCCTTTTACGAATCGGAGCGCTCATCATTCTGCTCCGTGGCTTCTTCAGCGTGACTGCGTCAATCACTTCGTTGTCTGTGCATCTATTGGAGTGGATTCTGAGAATGCGGTGATTTTCGCAGACCTCGCTTATAAGGTGGCTGGTTTTCTACGACCTACGCGGAAATGTGTGTGGAACGAACGACTGAGATAACAGTGCATTGGAAAAGATTCGGCACAGCTGCAGGAACGACGCAAGCAGCGTCGTGAAACGCACTCAGTGCTGTTTGAAGTCGCCCAGCGTTTATCACCAGGAAGAGAAACATGTCTGTAACCGAATACTCCAGGACTACGTAAGAGGAGATGAAAGATATTCCTTGCCCATAACCGGAACCTGCTAACACAGGCTGACGCCTTACGCTTTTCAGCGAAACAGCGGATCGCCAAGCACACCGGCAGCTTAGACAGTAACCATCTGTGCTGATCGTTTCACGCCTCTTTCCTTGTCAGCATAGCAGCCAAAGATGGCAGCGGACCTTAGAAGCTGGCGTCTTAGAACAACGGCGACCAAGGTAGAAAAAAAAAACAGAATCCCTTGCCTGTGATGCAGCTTTATCACGTGAGCTCCCGATTCTTCCTGAATGACGACTTGAACAAGCGGAGAAAGTGCTTTCTTTTTTTTTATTCTTGGCCCAATCACTAGGATCTTCATGAAGCGCTTATTATGAGAGCCTGCCAATGCGGACGTGTTTCCACGCGTGTGATTTGCAGTGCCGTCGTCGCACTCTGAGCCCAGTTGGGAGAACCGTGCTACCATGCTCCGAGTGTTGACACCAGTCCTGAACGCCGCTGTGGTTTTCGAAAGTCCAGTGCTTCTGAGAAAAAAAAAAAGTGACCATAAGGAAGCAACGGACATCCAGAGTCGAGTGCCAGGATTAAACACCCTCAAAGCGGAGAAGGCACAACTGACAAGTCTAGAAAGACATCAGACAAGCGCCTAGAGATTGCGAGGACATCCTGAGGCCAGAAATAGCGTCGCAGAAGACGTTTGAACAAGAGAAGCCAAAAGGGGGCAGAGTCGTATCGAAGTTATTCCCTTGATCTTGGCACTGCAGAACCATGGCGAGCAAGTGTGCGCCGTCTACCCCAGCGGCGCTCGCGGGAGGAGGAGGAACAGTGGTCGTCAAGAAGGAATCTTTGTCCCCGGCGCTGTTCGCCAGCGCATCGGCGTCGGGAGGGAGGCCGGTGGTCGTCAAGAAGGAGCTCGTGCCGTTCGCCTTCGGCTGCGGCTGCAGCGCGGCGCGATCATCGCACGACGCGACGCCAACGGCGGCGGCGCGCCGAGCCATCGTCGGCAGCGGCGGCGGGATCGCGTTGCCGCTGACGTCCCCCCCTTCGGGCCGAGAGTGGAGCCTGCCCAGGGGCCGAGCCTTCGACGCCGAGCTAGCGTTCATTCGCCTGAGGGCGCATTCGTCAACGGCACCCGTCCACAGGCGGGACATGGTCGATTTGGAGGAGTCCGAACCGCAGGTAAGAGAAAGGCAGCAGGCCTGGCGGACTACACCACGCGCATCGCCTTGCGCCCAGCTTTTCCTTTCTCCCACCGCCCCTCTCTTTCCCACCACTTCAGTCTTCGCTTTAACTTTCAAGCCCCCCCACCCTCTCTCGGTCGTCAAAAGCCCGCGTCACATATGCCCTGCTGCTGGTCGGCCTCGTATATGGAAGTAGTGGTTGCGATACTGTGATGGCGGACGCACCCACGTCTACGAGCCACGGTGGACTCTGCGCCGTGTATGTGCGCGCGACGTGTAACGCCACCTGTTTCTCGGATTTCCGACTCTTCCAGAATGCGACCGCTGCAATTTTTCACGTATGCACGCAGCATTGCGTTCGCCGAAGGCAGCTGCCAGTTACGCAACATGTTCTCCGAGACTCGGCCGTAGCAGCTAACCACAGGTGCGCAGATATCCACATCGAACAGGTGGTCGCCTCACTGGGCTCGCGTTTCTTGCGGCTGCAGTAATCTCTCGCTGTCGATCTTGATGTACTGTTACACGCGTCTTGTCCGAAAAAAAAAATTCATCCAATACACTCGTCTCACGATGGTTTAAACATCGCACTGAGGACATTAGTTGATTAATATCGCTTGGAAGCCTCGAATACACAGGAAACTTTTTTGCTATACGATCCGCATATCCGATCGCTAATCTGTGTAATCGACGTAGTAAGTACACCTTTATAAGTTCCTGAGAATATTTTACCAGAATCCTTGGCATACTGCGGTCTTTCTGGGGCTGTTTATTACTCATTTCTCCTCCCCTTTTTGTTCTTTTTGCGATCCATTCACTAAGAATCTCTTGAGCGCACTGCACATTGGGTGCCTATAGTGACTCAAGCGGTGATGGTGATTTTCATCCCAGTTGTCGTGTTTCTTGGCTGACTGATTCGCAATTAAGCTTACATTGCTGATTGAACAGGAATGTAGGAATGTGACCTCGCCAGACATCTTGACCACGCACCATAGTGGATAATCCGGCAACTTTCCCGCAGTTTTTCAACTTGCAGACATCGCTCGGGCCTGATGCGTCGTGGCATTTCCAGCCCAACAGAATTCCGGTACTCTGCTTTATCAGAGATACTGTTCCTTGTGAGCTAGGTTAAAGTACGGGACGAGTGTGTTTGAGAAATAAGCTCAGGTGAGACCCACATCAAGAGAAGCCTTAGTTTACACTCCGGAAGATAACTTATTTTTACGTCTGTATAGCATTTGCAAAGTCATTGATCACATGTCCGGAGGAAGACTACTTCAAGTCCACGAAAGTGTGGTTTTTGCCCATACTTCGTGAGGAAAGGGTTTCGTCATGGTTATCAAAAAGGGCCCGATGTGTGTTTTCAGGGATTTGAATGCATATGTCACCCGGGGCTCTGGCTGCACGAACAGTATTTTCAATTGGTTTCTTTGAATTCGCTAATGCGTCTCTGCAGCTTTTTTTTTTTTCGCAAATACATGTTTCTTATGGTCGTTTATAGACACAAGACCAGAGGTAGCTTGCAACGCCAGCGTGAACGATGCACGCGGATAAGAGTCAATCTTCGACATTTCTTGGTGCTCCCCGGGAAGCCTGGACAAACTCTTGTAGTTCGCATGGCTTCCACCATGTGCCGCGTGGCGCTGAAAATCACCGCGGGAATTTCGAATGTTCAGGCATCTCATTTATTTTCTGTGGCCGCGCTGAATCTAGGGGAAGCTCTATTTTTCTAAAAATTTTATCAAGTTTAAAATATTCCCATTTGGTTACGCAGTTTTCGCTAGTGGCGACCGAAAGATGACGCTAGTTGGCGATGTCCCTGAAAGTTGAGAAAGTTATAATTGATCGAGCAATGAGAGTACTGCATAACTTACAAACCTGGCTTGACGTTTTGTGTCCAAGTGGCAGCCAGATTTGCACGTTATGCAGCACGCTCATTACTTCACTAATTATTACGTGCCCAACTTTCCGGGACACCACGAACTGTAGCGTCATGTGTTGGGCGCCAGTTTGTCGTTATTCCTTCGTTTCCTGATATGGCAAGGCAGAAGAAAAAAAAATCACCCTGATTTCTTTCTCGAGTGTACTGTCTTGATGAGTGCAAGTAAATGTAATTTGTGGAGCATCTCTTTTCTTTTCCAAAAAGAAAAAAGGTGCTTCATAAATTACACGCTGCACTCTGAGAGCGCAGCTGTTAGGCGCCCGTTTCTGCGTTCCGCGTCGTAGTCGGTGTCGACGTCGTCGGCGTAACACGCCACCTGTCAGGTGGCGTGTTACGTGGCGTGTTGGCAGGTAGTAGCAGAGGGAAACGCCACCTGCCATGTCGAGAGCAGGGGAATGGACAACGGGAAGGTGGCATGCCACGGAAAAAGATCCGTCAGGGTGGCTAGCAGCGCAACACGCCATCTGCCAGCCGTGAAGAGCTGCGCTCAAATTTCGCGTTACCAACTATCGTGATCGTCTGTCAATTTTTTAACGAAAAAATGCCTCTGTAAGGGTTTTCATTCGAGATATTCCCAGATCGATTTTTGTGATCGAACTGCACAGCTCCCTCAGGTAAAAATAGGTCCAAGACCACCCATGTCAGCGTAGGCTGCCTAGCGTACAAGCCCACGTATAGGCTAGCGTGGAGGGCATTTGGCAGGTACTCTCAGGTTATGAATATACCAGCTTACCAGTATCCCTCAGTAGGAAAACACACGAGTACTCACCTGCGGGGTGGAACATCGGAGGCTTACGAAGAGGTCTGAGATTAAACTGAGGACTTCGCAGTGAGCTAGGGAAAGGAAAATGATAGGTGTACCGTCAACGGGCAACTGCGCTGGATTTTACACATTTTGAGTTGAATACCGCATTGCACTTCTTGGGCCTCCCTGTCTCATTTCCCATGAACAGCTTATAAAAATAACAATTATAGAACAGCATCCGGCATCTGGCTCCTTCTTCACAGTTTTGTGTCGTATGTATGCGCTGATGTGTGCCGCGTACATTTCTAATTAAAAAAAAATTATACAGCGGTACTGTGTTGTCAGGTCTCGCTCTCATCGCCGACGGCCGGAATTGGTTATGAGGGCTGGGGGGAGGAATAACGAGTACTCGATATGAGTACAAGAAAAGAAAAATACAGGGTTTGCTTCTGCCTTCATAAACATATTGTTAACGCGAATTATTTCGATATAAGCGCGGGATTATTGTTCACATCATCACGTACGAGCAATACAAAACGGAATGTTTGGCTCGTACCCTCCTTTTTGTTTCTTTTCGCATCTACATCGAAGTTCAAAAGGCACTGAGGGTGTCTAAGTGTATGGACAAAATACTGCAGAAAAAATTGTTTTTTTTTTGTTTTATATCAAACTTGAGATGTAATCCTTTGCGGCATGAATAGAAGTTCTTAATTTTCACAGCACTGCGGCGTAACAAGAACTACTGCGAGAATGACTTTCACATTACGGTCACGCGCCTTTGCACGAACTAACCGTAAACCTTAAGTGGGAGGCAGATTGCTTTATCGGTCAGGTGATGAATGTTTCACCTTGACCTGACAAATTTTCTGGGCTGAAAAGAACAGATAAAATATTTTTATATAAGGCAAAGTTCTGAGGAAAGCTTAGACACGAATATTTGGTTAACCCTTTCAAAATCAGCTCGTAATTTCTATTGAAAAGCTATTCGTCCTTCCGTAAAATTTGTAGAAGCCTCAAAAAAGCCAATTATTCCTATAACGCGATAACCGAATGTTAATTTTCTTCACGCATGTCATAGTGGTTAAATATTTCCAAATAAAATCAAATCAAATTTATTCCGCAACAAAAACGTTACGAGGAGGACAGGTAAAGGCTGTGAGAAACAGCTTGCGGAGCCCTGACCCCCCTAGCACAAGGGGCAGCACAGATGCGTGCGGCTAAGGAAGTACAATACACTTGGGCAGAGCACATATATGAGTTAAGCAAAATCGCTCGAACAGGAAAGTACCAGGCAAAGAAGAAAACATTCACTGCATGGCATCATTATACAAACATTTCAGGCAGTTCTTTTGGTGATATACCAAATATGTCAACTTTAGTTTCTTTTAATAATAAATAAATAAATAATAAATTTATAAGTGTGGGCAGTAGAAATTTCAGCATTTGATACCCGTAATTGGTTCTGCATTTGGCGACGTACCACACTTCGGGATGGCGGACATTGTAAACAGGAAAGTTTTCCGCTAGTCGTGCTAAGCTCATTATGGCATCATTATTTCCACATTATTTACACTGAGGCGCCAGGATTTCTCAGAAAAACTCTCGAAGTACCTTAGGGATTACATTTCTTTTTTTTTTTTTGAAGAGGCAGATCACGCTAGATACTAAGATTAAAATGATATTATTGCATGACAAAACCTACCCAGACGACTGTGGCGAAGAATGTGCTGCCAGACTCGCTGTTAGGAGGAACATTATTTTCCAGCTAACAGAAAAGGTGTCCAGCGGTGATGCGAAGAATCTGAAATAAACAATGAGCGTTAGCTGTTGCACAGTATAGCAGTGAGTTGCTGTGTACTCGGTTATATGTACAGTTAGCTTCAATGTGGAAGGAAAAAGATTCTTGTTCAAACAATACTTTCTCCATAGGCACAAATGAACAGCACACTGTTTCCTTTGTTCTAAATAATTTTGTTCCCCATGAGAGATTTTGATAGCTTCAGTGCAGAGGCCACAGCAAAATTCGTTCTTGGGCGCGAACCTACTGTTCCTTTCGCAGTGGAGCGAACTGTGCGTGGAGTCCGAAAGGGCCAAGTACGACGGGCACTGCGCATCGCTGCGTGTCTCACAGAGTAGCGGTATATAACACGCACGTCCCACCAGTCTGCGCAGAAAAAAAAAAATAAGTTTTTCACCTTTAGTGCGGCCGGAACGGCGTGGCGTTGCTCGGCTTTTGTTTCTGCACTGACTCATCTAAGCAGTCACGTGTCCTTCGCCCTTTGATGTCACCAGGGTGCGAGTACGGACTGATTCAGTTTTTTTCTTCCCCTAAATGCACCAACTGCGCAGTTGCTTTTCAAAGGCTGCGCATAATTATGTACACTTCATCGCGACAAACATGTGAACAAGTTTTGCAAAGAATCTGGCTCTAGTATGAGAGCTTAATAAGAGACTGGTTACCCGTTAGCATCCACCGAAGAGCAGCCAATGGCTGCAAAAGAAAGCTTTGTGGCGTTCACAGGAACTTCGTAGTTGAAGAGGAATTTGTCTTGGCCCAGACAATCCTGTAGCCGTTGGCTGCGCTTTGGTGGATGCTAATGAGTAATCAATCTCTTATTAGAAATCCACTCCACCTAGGGGGGAATTCCTTAAATTTTGGAATAGTATTAGACGTATTTCAAAGGAAAAGCGGGGAAGCCCGAACTAGTCGGCTCCTGTGTACAAGTGTGGCATTGTAATGAAAAAGCAGCAATTAGCTCATCTGAATCATTTACCGTTGGAGTTGGCTTTTGCATAACGAGGTATGTAAATTTTGGCTACCCTAAAAGCACCTCTGGCGGCATACTGTCTGGACTAAAAAGTATGCTGATGGCGATGCACTTGTATGGCGCAAGGGCAGCTTTGGCCAAAGAGCGCCATTACACAAGGTATTTGTGTTTACACAAGGTGGGGTCAGAGTCCCATTCCCAAGAATTTCACTTGAAAGAAGCCGAGCACCAGGCCAGGGGAAAACCAACGTATCACCGGCGGGTACCCGGTGGGACTGGAAATCGAACCCCGCACTTCGTGCATGCGAAGTGGATGCTCAAGCCACTACTTCACCGCTGTGGTTGATAGACAGAGTAAAACGCCTGTTTGCATTATATAAATCATTTATTTAAGTTATTCCTAACTTATTTCGGAAGTAGGGAGGGAGGGAGGGCTCCGGATTAATTTAGTCAACATGGAGTTACTGACATCACGCAGCGCACGGGGGTGTCGCCGGCGGTGTTCGGCATTTCGCTTGTCTTTTCTCAGCCCGCAAGTAAAAGTGGACCAGAAACAGCGCGTTCTTCTTGTTCAAATTCACAGCACTGATGTAGGAGTACAGCATGCCTTCGAACAGTAAGCCGAAAACTCGACCATGACATAACTCGTCCGAATACCTTCGAGGATTTGCCCAGCGTTTCGCTGCATCATGGCATCAACGGGATCCATGGTTAACGAGCGAAAAAAACAACAAAAAACCAAGGCGGCAGAAAAGAAGACAACACTCTACTTCTCTGCCGTCTTCGTCTTTTTTTTTTTTGCTCTCGTTAACCATGAATACGTACCAGCTAGCCCAGCTTCTCTCGATGAACTGGATCGCCATGCATTTAGTTCAGCGTGCAGGTAAGTTCTGTTCGCAGAAGGCTGCGAATTTCCAACAGAGTACACGCTATGCTACACTGACACATTTAGCGTATCGTGTGCCGCAGTCGCTCGCCGCCAGTGACAGCGCCAGTACCAAAGCACACGGGCAGATGGCGCCAGGCGCCTGCACGTGGTAGAGTCACTGGCACGTCAGGGAGATCTGCACTTTCTGCACATGCGAAGAACTGTCGCTGCATCTATGAAGTTTACCCGCCGCGGTGACTCAGTGGTTAGGACGCTCGGCTACAGATCAGGGGTACCCGGGTTCGAACCCGACCACGGCGGCCGCGTTTCGAAGGATGCGAAACGCAATGGCGCCCGTGTGCTGTGCGATGTCAGTGCATGTTAAAGATCCCCAGGTGGTCGAAATTTTCCGGAGCCATCCACTATGGCACCTCTTTCTTCCTTTCTTCTCTCAGTCCCTCCTCTACTCCTTCCCTTACGGCGCGGTTCAGGTGTGCGCCGAGATGTGAGACAGATACTGCGCCAATTCCTTTCCCCAACAAGCAATTTTCTATTTTTTTTTTCATCTATGAAGTCGGCTGCATCGTAAAGAATTTCGACATTTGATGTCAGCGGGACCATGCGGTCGCTGCTCGGCGAATAGTGTTACGAGGGGGGGGGGGGAAGCAGTCGCACAAATCTTTTCCCGGCGGGTGCATAATCAGGAACACCAATGTCCAGGAAAGGCATGAACTGGGAACGGGACGCACAGGCCACAGCCTCTGTGTCTCCGAAGGGGTTCGCTACCATTTCGTCCTTTACCATGTTCTTGGCTTGTAGGGGTAGAGACACAAAGTTTTTGGGTGACCATTTTTTTTTTTTGCCTTGAACGAAGCCTACGGGCCTGGTGATTGTGAAAATGAGCCCGGAACGCCAGTACGCATAGTTAATAATTCACTACAAACGATTATGAAGCTGTAGTTACGGTCTCGGTAGGCGCCAGCACCTAACTGCACCTTGACGTCACCGTGGACCGGCCAACCCGAGGGGGGGGGGGGGGGGGAGCTATTCTCGACATTTCGCCGTTTTGTTCAAATTGTGACGTAGGCTTGACGTGTACATCAAGGCGGCGCCAGGGTACTGATCACGTGAACACAGAATGGGATTACGAAATGTGCAGAAAAAAGAAAAAAAAAACACAAATGACGTCGTCTGCTATACTGTTGGCGCCAAATACGAAGAAGAACGACATTCCGGTAGCGTCGTTCTGCTGCGAGGCCGCCTTGAATAGCTCTCACTGTGCACCAGCTGTGAACAGAATAAAACCCTGTGCGTGCACACAGACCATTGCGTGGCAACAGGAAACGCGGTCTCACTGAGAACACATACATGCAGCGACTAGCGCACACTTTCACTGGCAGAGTAATGCTTTCCCTTGGCGACTGGGCCTTGCCATGATGGAGAAACGAAAAGCGCTCATTAAGTCATGTCCCGGCAGCTAGAAGCGATGTTTGTTCCATGGGCCCAGCATCGCACCGTTGTGGTGACAAAAGATGTCGGTTACTTCGAAGGCTTGAGAGGCGTTTCGCAGTCAGCAATGAAATGAACGCAACTCAATCTTTGCCGACTTGCTACTGCGCTGTAAGGGGGGGGGGGGGGGGGCAGTGATTGAACTCGTGAGCAATGTGTTCGTTTTGGGAGAGTAGGTAGGGTCCTCGCACGGCCATGCTACGCAAGAAAATAAAATTTATGTTAAACACCACGCAGCTTAAAATGTACATAAGGTGAAACATGTGCAAACACGACAAAGCATGCTCTTTAATGTAGAAACTAGTATTTTCGGTTGGTGAGAAAACGGTCTCGTGGTCTCGCCCACGTGGCTATGCTGTCGTCTGCTACGGAACGCCAGAAACGTGCATGGAGCCTCTGGACTAGCACATTCCTGATTACGCCGGCAAGCAGTGGTTGTTCCTGTGCGCAACGAATGGCTTCGGTGCTGCCACAACAATCGGGGCAAGTGCACCTCAAGTGACGTCACTCGACGTGGGTTGAAGTGCCGAGAGGCTCCTCGGTGAACATTGAATATCATATTATGTTCCACTCAACGCACGCTACTGAAACTTGCTAGCAGGCATGTCCTTACTCCCACGAAACAAATAATATCCTTTGTTCGAATTCGAAATTTGGTCATTTGGTCTTGCGAGCGCACTTTTTCTTTGTTTTTCCGCAATGTGCGGAGGTGGAAAGTTTTCTGTTCTGTTTTGTTGTGCCATGGGCTCCACGAATACGTCAAAGAAAGCGCCCGGAGTGTCGTTTCATTGTCGATACTTGGGCATAAGACGTGTAGCGCAAAAAACGCGAAGTTCGAAGGAACGACACACACGCACAGCACAGGCGCCAACTTTCGACTGATTTATGCACCTGAGAGTCTTTAGATTTCACGTTCGCCACGGCTGTCTTGGAAACAAATCAGTCGGAAGTTAGCGCCTGTGCTGTGCGTGTGTGCGTCGTTCTTTCGAACGCGTTTTTTTTTTTTCGCTACACGTCTTTTGCCATTTCGTTGCTTGTCATCCGAGTGGAAGCTGCGGGAAAAATGATGAATCAGTTTTCTGCTGCAGAAGAACTGCGCGATAAATAATTGCCTAGTTTTAAAGCATCAGGTGGCTTTCTATCTGTGGGCGCATGCAAGGTAGACTGCCCGGAACCACCTGAGGACATCTAATACCTCGGCACGGTGCACAGAATCGCACACACTTTTACAGCGGCAGCTGTTAAGCGCACATTTCCCCAATCTTCGGTGTTGGTGCATCACCGAGCTTGGGTTATTGGTCAGCGTGTTGCGATGTTACGAATGACGTCACTGCACCGCGTCACGCTGAGTGA
Source organism: Amblyomma americanum (assembly GCF_052857255.1). NCBI lineage: Eukaryota > Metazoa > Arthropoda > Arachnida > Ixodida > Ixodidae > Amblyomma > Amblyomma americanum. The sequence goes on along the minus strand of NC_135506.1, from coordinate 2,816,563 downwards.
CCTGGACACAATGACGTCATGGGTCATAGCATGGTTACGTCACACTCACTCTACCAGAGAAGAAGACAAATGATAATGAATATTACATAATTACATTCCCCACCGCAACCAGTTGTCGCCGAATCCGCGTTACACAACAGCAACTGCCCTGTGAGTTTTTTTCCCCTCCTTCCTTCGTTGCAGGCCAAACGAAGACGGCAGGATAGCGGTTCGGACCTCGCCGTCGGAGCCCAGCATGCCCTTCAGGAGTCTAGGTGAGAGGATCGCCTCTTCGACCGCCTAGGTTGCGCGCATAGACCTAAGCTCGTGAGTGTACCGAATCGGGCATGTAGAAATAAGCATTAGTACTTATTTTTTTGGCACACAATCAATCAATCAATCAATCAATCAATCAATCAATCAATCAATCAATCAATCAGTGTTAGAGCATATAATATCCAAATACTTTGTAGAATACATTGAGAGTAATTGCCTGTTTTATAGTAACCAGCGTGGCTTCCGTAGCCGTCTCTCGACAATAAGACAGCTCTTAGAAATTACTCAAGTTTTTGCTACAGCCATAAACTCAAAAGAGCAAACTGATGTCATTGCGATAGATCTCTCCAAAGCATTCGACAGAGTGTGCAATGGCAAGCTTTTACACAAACTGCATGAGATGGGTATCGATGTGCAAATAAATAATTGGGTTCAGGCTTACTTAAATAACCGACAACAATTTGTACTAATATTAATAGATTAAGAACGCTCATCGACTTCACCAATATCCTCCGGGGTTCCGCAAGGCTCCGTTCTGGGTCCATTATTGTTTTTATTATATATTAATGATATTGCGAAAGAAGTGCACCCTCTCGTCGAAGCGCGCTTGCTTGCTGATAAATAACATTGTGTTATTTTGCCGCATAAAATGCCTGCAAGACCAGCTTCTCTTGAATAACTCCTTGAAGCTTGTGTGATTGGTGCGTTAAGTGGGACATGAAAATTAATTATGAAAAGTCAACTTGTATGATTGTGTCGAACAAGAAGAAGCCATTAGTGTTCCCGTACATAATTAATGACAGAGCACTAAAGCGTTCTAGTAAATTAAAATATTTAGGCATCACGATTAGTCATGACTTAAACTGGAGTGATCATGTACAAAATATTTGAGGACCATCTCAACGAAAACTTGGATCCAAAATATTTGAGGACCATCTCAACGAAAACTTGGATTCCTAAGGCGGAAGCTAAAAGATGCACCATCGGATGTCAAACTACAAGCCTATAAATCAATAGTAAGACCAAGTCTGGAATACGCAAGCATAATTTGGGATCCGAATGGGAAATATCTTGCAGACAAAGTTTAACGTGTTCAAAGATTGGCAGTAAGGTTTACATTTAAGTCTTACTAAAGAACGCAGCCCGTATCAGAACTTCTTTTACAAGCACAGTTGCAACATTGGCTACTCGCAGAAAAATTGCTAAGCTAAAGTTTTTTTTTATAAGCTTTATCACAGTATGTTCAGTCTGGATTCCAGCTTGTACTTGCGGTCACCCGGAAGACTGTCATCGCGTACTAACCATCCTTTTGCAGTTATGCCATACATGCCGAGAGCTGATGTTTATAAGTTTTCGTTTTTGCCTAAAACAATTATAGAATGGAATATCCTTGACCGACACATATTCGACAAAACATGTTCACTTGAAAACTTTGTAGAAGAGCTGCAACTGTGTTGAATTGACTGATTGTACCATTCCCACCCTGTAACAGCACGCAAGGGCTAACAGTACTTGAAAATAAATAAATAAGTAAATAAATAAATAAATCGATCACTCAATCAATCAATGCCCTTTAAAGTTTATAACGCAAGGTGACTAAGAACACCGCACCGATTTAGCCACCGGGCTAGTGTCTTCGTACATTGATTGTTCTTGTCCATTGCGATTTTTCATTCCTCGCTGTCCCTGGTGTATTAATGTTCTTTTATTCCGAAGACATCAGCAAAGAAAAACCTGCCAAGCTTGCGCTAATTAACAATGTACAGTAATTTAAGAATTCATTATTAACATAGAAGTGACGCTACGGTGGAGCAATTGCCGGCAGAATAAGCGAGGCTAATCCCACCTGTAGCATTCAACACCTCAACTCAACTCAGCTCAATCCATTCGCTCATTATAAATAGCGTATTATGGATTCTTTCACTTCCGACTTCTACTGTGTTCATTCCTCCTGTCGTTATGATGGTGTGATGTTTCTGTGACCTGATTTCGCTTACATTCTTGGTATCTAAATTTATCAAACGTTAGCAGTGTTAAACATTATGTTGAGTTTATAGTAATGTTCATGCGTTTTATTTCATCACCTTTTCCTCGACTGACCTCAATTTACTTTACTGCCATACTGTTCCTCTTCACGTGCGCATTTCTTAGCCTCTCTTTGTACGCTTGACACACGGCACTGAAATGTAGCGGGCCAGAATGTGTAGAAAATCTCGGTGCCTTCAAAAGACAAATCGTACGCATTCTATAAAGTAATCCAAAGCAGAATGTTCTGATAACGCCCTTGAGCTAGATGGAGACAGAGACTCCCAGACAAAACAACCCCAGCAAGGCGACCTTGTCTGCGGCCGCAAACTCTGCCTTCGCGATAAAAACGCAAACCAAAACAAAGAATAAGGAAGAAGCCTCAGCAGTTTCAAAACAGCTACGTGAAGGTTAGCCACTCGGCTCAGAGGCATGTCTGGCCGCAGCGTTGGCTGCTGACAGTCCACTAACAGGGAAAGACGAAAACAGCGAAGTTATATCCGAGCGCATTTCGGAACCCTCTGCGCGCCATGGGTCCAAGCAAGGGATTCGGACCCTCGAGACTTCTTTCAGCTTGCCGGAAAACAACGAGAAAACAAAGAAAATAGTAATAAATGAAGCCGTTCAGAATGGGACGCCCAGAAAAAGCAAGTCGCTCCGTCTCCCTCTCTCGTTCCCAAAGCAGCCACCGATTATATATATATACAAGTAGCCTCGGTAAAGCCGGTGATAAATTGTAGGCGCATGAGGCCAGCGTACGGCGGGTCTCAAAGGAGCAGGCGATAAGCCCCGCGTGGAGGCCGCGAAAATATGGGGTGGAGGGGGTAGAGGGTGGGAGGAGGGTGTTTGCGTGATTAGCGAGCAGCGCGGCGTCGGAAGATGCACGACGCGGGCGCGCGACTCCAAAGCAAACACATCGCTGCGGTGACGCGACGCCGACCCCCGAGGCGAGACTCTGGCAGGGACCATCTGTCGCTCGGACTCGCTGAGTGCGTCGCGACTGCAGCGTGGGTGTTCACGCTTCTTGTCGTGTGAACGGTCAGGGTTAGCCCAGCTGCCCGAACATGTTGAGTAGTGCTGTCGAACCAAGCAGCGTACCAATAATGTACCGACATTGGCCCAGCGTAGAAAAAACTGGCACTGTCAGTGTCACCCCTTGCCGGGCGTTCTGCTTAAGGGCTTCCCACCTGCTATGATCTTGTGTACAAGACGGCAGTATTCATAAATAAATAAAATAAATAAATAAACCGTGCTTTGTGTTATATAAGCCAATGTAGGCCTGCTGTTAAGCTAATAGTTTCTTAGTTTCCCACTGTAATCGCCACTATCGTCTGTTGTTCCACAAACGTTCCTTGAGTGCATGTGCGGGGAAGATGAGATCAATGTTTTCTGATTGATGAGCCGGGAAAACCCGATGTGCAGCCCCTATTAAAAATGTTTCTAGAGGATAAAACACGACAGCAAAGTTGGCTGTTCGAATTGCGCCCCGTAGGCACTCTCCCCAATCCATGACATGAAACAAAACATGGCATGAATGTAGATATTTTAAACTCCTAATTTTCAGAAAACCAGAGAGTCCCGACAGATTCTGCTCCAACATGGTGATTACCACGACTGACTCTTCCGCCTCGTTGCAAAAGCTGAACAATAATATGTTCCTTACGCTTACACCAACTATTTTCGACGGCCATAAAAAAATCCGTGCTATGAAAAATTGAAAATTGGTTTCTGAGGAAAGGAAGTAGCGCAGTGATAACCTCACATCTCGGTGGACACCCGAACCGCGCAGTAAGAGAAGGGATAAAAGACGGAGTGAAAGAGGAGATGAATAAAGAGGTGCCGTAGTGGAGAGCTCCGCAATAATTTCGACCACCTGGGGATCCTTAACGTGCAGCGACATCGCACGGCACACGGGCGCCTTTTGCATTCGTGTGCTGTGCGATGTCAGTGTAGGAGTGGAAGAAGAAAGAAAGCGATGCCGTAGTAGAGGGCTCCGCACATCTTTTTCTCTTCCTTCTTTCACTCCCACCTTCCTCCCTCCCCTTATGGCGTGGTTGAGGTGTCCATTTAGAAGTGAGACAGTTCCTGCGCCATTTCCTTTCCTCACTAATTGTAGCTTCGCGTCAACCCTGATCTGGATTCAGAGTAGAGCACGGCCTCTTGAACGATTCCTTCCTGCTCTGCCTTTTTCAATCTCTATACAGCTGCCCAACCTACTTCTATTTTATTGAAATAATCCAGTTTTTGGCCTGCGTTTTTTTTTTCTCTGTCGTTTAAAGCTCTTTTACTTCTCCGTCCCTGTTTCTAGCATATTTACTGGTTAGTTTCCTGTTCCTTTTCTGCCACTGTGGGTCAACGCTCTTTATAAGTATTTAAACACCTTAGCTGCCCGCCTGTTATCGTCCACTTTCCTAGGGTGTTCTTGATGTACTATTTTACTCTCAGCTTCCCGTGCTTCGAACGATCCATGTGCCCCTGTGCTTTCTCGTTTGTGTTTTTGCCGTGGACACCTGTGCTAACCAACACCTCTGCGATTTATTTGCAGCGCCGACTGAACTTCTGCCCCCAGGCACTAAACAGCGTTCCCAAAATTAAGCACTGGCACTATTATTCCTTTCCAAATACCTCTCCACTGCATACCTGTTGAAAACTAAACATTTCAATAGAACTGCCCGTCTTGAGTTTGATAGCTCATAATACGCTCCAATACTTCACCAATCAACTTTTTTTCTTTTTGCCGAGAGTCGTGTCAGAGCTTATTATATGCATACCTCCTGTGCCCTCATAATGCCCCACGCTTCATTCATTATCGCAGCATCTCTTCGCCCTTTCTCCCTAACAGTCTGTTCGCCTTATTCCATGTAAAGCTGTCCTTCGTTTACATACCCCAAGATATTTGTAAATCTGAATGTTCAGCGCGACGCGACTCGCGGTGGGAACTAGAAACGTTTGTCCAGATTTTGGGATTGTTACCATAAGAGTATGCACGGCGACAACGAGGCAAAACAGTGTCTTCGAGGCGAAGCGTTGTCGGCTGCTGCAGCGCTGGCGCAAATGCCGTCGCCGAAATGCAATGCTACCATGGCCACCATGCAGTGCCTCAAAGTTGAGGCAGGAAGATCTATAAACAAAATCAATATTGTAATGACTTCTTATCAAGTTGAAACAGTCCACAGGAAAGTTGGCGCTTCATTTCACTGCATTTGACTACAGAGTATACAGTCTATAGACCACAGTGCACACTTCCTGGTTGCGCATTCATCTTCTTAACAGCCATTTATATGCTTTTCTCAGGACGTTGGCGGCATCCGCGACCTCTCAGTGTCGGTGCATAGTTTGCGTCAACGAGCGCGCTGTTATCTTTCTGACACCCACTGTTTGCCTGCAGCGCGCATCAGGCGATTCACGGGCACTTATTTATAACCGGCCCAAGCCTACGCCCGGCGAGACTCTGTCAAACTGCAGGTACGCTGGCTGGAAGAATGCCTCTCCGACCTGCTGATCTGCTGCTGCCAGCTCGGAAAAGAAGACCCAGATTTGCCGACGAGCGTTTTCTGCCCAGCATGCTCAAGGAAGTTGATGGTTACAGAACAATTCCTTTTTTCTTCGCACAACAGCTATCACCTTGACACCAACCGTAGCTTACGGATTCACATGTGTGATTGCTACGTTGCGAGAATGGTATATGCTAGAATTACGAGAATTGGGTGTGCCAAATGGCGGCGTGCATAACCGCCCGTATATAATCCAATAGCTCGGCTTCAGGGGCGATGTAGTGCGTTGGCCTCCGCGCAGCCAGGACAGCCAGAGCAGCCCGGCCGAGAACGGCTCGAGCGCCGGCTCGGACAATTCCGGTCCGGACTCGCCCGTGGGCACCGATGACGCCCTGGGCGTTGTGAACGGCCTGGCCTCCCTGCAGCCCCAGCCCCCGGGCAGCCAGCAGGGCGCGCAGCAGGCGGAGCCGTACCCGACCACCGCCTGGAACCTCTGCAGCCCCCAGCACCAGGACGCCCTGGGAAAACTGCACCAGGTATGTCGTGTCGCACGGCTCTTACAGATAGGTAGGTCGCTGGCGGGAATTTGTAACCCGACGAGGTGTACGAAACTCAGAATCAATGCTCGGCGATTGGCCTGCGGCAAGTTTCTGCAGTTCAGCAGAATGTGGCCCCCTGTGGACTGCGTGGTCAGCTGCTGACGGTACTTCTGCGTCTTATCTTTCTTCCTCACATTCATGTGACGGAAGTGAATTTTGGACAGCCTTGGGAAGTTGGTCTGGATGCCGCAAGTGGCATGGGAACGCACCGACCTAGAAGGGAGATGATTCCTGCGTAGCCCGCCGGAGTATCAAACATGTTTTGATAGACTGTAAAAACATACATACATCCAGGTGTCAAAAAGAACAATCGGTAGCCTTCTTGAAGCTCTGAGCTTTAGGAGAAGAAAAATTAGAGCATGAACCCTAAAGATGAGCAAGAGAAGGCTGAATTACGGGTGTCGTGCCCAGGAAGAAAATAGCTTAGAAGCACCAGGATAGGACTGAAAGTTTAAAAATAACAATAGAAAACAAATACGGAATGAAGGCAAATTCCGCCACAGTTCAGAGGGGATGGCACAAAAAAAAAAAAACTTGCCCCCCTCCTCCCTCCTTCCACAACTTGTTCTACTCAAAGCGGCTTATTTAAATACGTCAGCTTTGTGGGGATTTTCGCAGTTGCTGTGATCAGTGAGTCCGTACCGGCGGATCGGCTCTGGCGTTGGTGTGATATCCTTTCCCTCTCCCCGTGTGGCGGCAGGGTTCTGCCGACTACGCCGACTCGGCGCTGGGTCCCGTGGCCGCTCCGTACGCGTCGGACGGCTCACTGGGCGACCGGCTCCACTGCGGGGGTGGAGGGCGCCTGGGGGGAGCCGTGTCCGACGCGGATCCCCTGCCGCCGTCCAAGAGCAGCCCCGCCGCGGCCTCCGCACTGGACTGCGCCGCGTACGCGCCCTACTACTCGAGGTGAGGAGGAGGGCAAGGGCTTGTGGTTCACATATAGTCTAGCATAGCGAAAACGTACTAGTGTAGACCCATACCGGACACTGGCTGCGCACGCCTAGTGGCCCGACTTCACGCCGCCCTTGTCACGGCGCTTGCGCAGAAGGTGTCTCGTAACGCTGCGTACGTCCCTGCTAGTACGTCTCCGCTATGCAAAACTTTCTGCTCTGTGTCCGTTCCGTCCGTTTAACATTTAAGCTACGGAGCGATTACGGCAATTCTTAAAGGGAAACGGAGGACAAATTTCTCCTGTATATCGACAGGATGCATTTGTCCCGTGTGTTCCATTAAGATAGTTGCACGACCACTTTGATGTATGACGGCACCTGGCAGCCGGGTGTGCAGTGAAGGGCAGTGACTCAGGCCGTGACCGGCAGTTATAGTCGTGCATCCGTCAAGGCGGTCAAGGCATAGCCATCGCTGCGTTGGTCACCGCACAGGCCTCGTCCGCGCGTTGCCACAGTCTTGGCTTTTTAGAGTGCAGCGGAGGGAAGCAGAGAGAGGTACAGTGCGGGGAAATGGGAAGAGGGCATAGGGGGAAAGATGCCATCGGCTCATTGTTTCAGTATAAGGACCCATACTGAGTATACGCGAAACGGGGACAGGGAGAGAGACAGTATAAGAAACATGGAGCATCCGAGACGTAAGGCACACGTACTCGCACCCAGCGGCAAAGCGCAGGTAATGTCAAAAGAGGAAAGGGGCATTCGCACAGAAAACGGAAAAGTGTCCCATCACGGGACGGTCCGACTACGGAGGGTTTACCGTTGTTACAGGCTTCTACCGCTTTGTTTTTCCCACGTAGTGGCCCCTGTTTTAACGTTGGAGACGTGGTGGCAGCACTGCTTCAGCTATTAATTGTGTCAATTCCTTTCTATGTGGTCGGCGCAGCATGCAGGCGTACAGCCAGCTGAACAGCGGTTCTTACTCGATGCCGGCATCGAGTCTCTACGGCACCCAGTCCAGCCAGGCGTACGGTGGCGACGTCCTCTCTTCGTACGGTGAGTATATCCACGTCGTTCACCTTTTTCCGACTTGTGCTTGCTAGCACGGCGTGGAGTGCTCCGTAAACAGCATAGAAAGAGGCCAGAGCGACAAATATTGGAAGGAAAAGTTCGCTTTCTATGCTGTGTGTGTCCGGCCATCTGCAAAGCGACGACATCGCAGGTTCCCGGCAGAGTTCGTCGGCAGCGCCGTCGTCGGGCCAGACCAAGTCCAACTTGGCCCAGTCGTACCTGTACGGTGCCGGCGGGTTCGCCACCTCCAACGGCACCCAGAGTCCCGCGGCGCAGGCAGCCCAGGGACACTACGCATATGGTACGACCGTCCATGCCACCCGTCACGCTTGCTTACGTGTTTGCACTCGCGCTCATTTGCCAGTAACGAAACCAATCCATAAGAAATCATGCGTCCAGTTTTCCTGTGAGCTTGTGAACACCTTGGCGTAATATGTTACAGCGCTTCATGACCACCATCATTTTCATAACCTATTTAACCCTCAGGAGGCTCCGGTATTAGTACGTTAAGTCCTTAGTAGCATTTTTGTTTTTAACAATTTTTCTTCTCGTTTTAGCGCAACAAGGTTTTGTTAATCTGTACCACTAAAACCATGCCCGGCTTTCCTGGGCATTCAGCAACTAACGCCAACTGCTGGCCGCAGTAGCAAACCCAGCGTAGTGCAATGGCGGCATTTTAAACTTGTAATTTTTAAGCATGGAGGAAAAAAGAAACTAGGAAGGAGCGTGACGTCAGAATCTTGAAGCCTAGTCATAAAAATATAATGGAAAGCATCATGGGAAATAGGCCCTCACGTGACAAGGCAGCGGTAGCTCTTAGCCGGATTTCGGTTTTGATTTCGCTCTCACGCTGTGTTGCGTCAGACTAAAAAGCACCGCTATCCAAGCTGGTTGGCAGTCTGGTAACTGTGGAGGGCCTATTTCCCAAGAGTCTGTGCGCGAAAGTGCCCTCGGCAGCGGCGTCAGAGGTGGATGGCTTGCAGAGGTTGAGCGCGTGACGTCATGCTCCCTCCTAGTTTTTTTTCTTCCTCCATGTTTTTAAGGACACTAGAAAGTTCCGAGAAACAATTATGCGCTAACATGGTGATTATTATGGCCCACTTTTGTTGCTCACTTATAAAATGTTTCCTGCGCTAACACCAACTATTTCCGAAGGCCATAGAAAATCAGTGGGATGTACCGAAAATTCGAAATTCCCTGGGTGATTTCAACGCCACGCGGCTTGTGGTGGCAGCCGTGCAAACTGCAAATTGCCCGCGCTGTGTGAACAAGGCCGGCCAATGGCACGAGTTTTCTTTACCTGGACCGTGGGCCGACCGCACGTATAAGAGCTAGTGCTGTAGAACTTGCAGCGATGGAGGGTTCATTTACCACCAGGTTATCTCTAAGGTCCGGTCGAGTGACAGCAATGTGAATTTAGTAGTGAGAGCCTCTGCTAGACCGGCTGCCTGCAAGAAAAACTGGGACACATTTCATGATAGCCGACTGTATTCTAGCACAGCTCCCTGAAAGCTGTTCATTGCGGACGCAGACGGCAAGGCATCATCCAGCGTACACCGTCAGTCATGGCTGTCCTAATACGTAACGTAATATATGTGCCGAATGCTTGGCTACGTAAGAAGTGTAATCTGTGCTACGTCTAGACTAGGAATGCGTGAGTGCTGACCCTTATTTCATTACCATAAAAAAAGAACGGTTTTTCAGAAAATGCACTTTGCTGGCACCCAGGACTGCGAGTAGCGGCCTGTGATAGCTCAAGTACGACATGTAATTCATGCTTGTCTTCTGCTGTCAAAAATCTCGCCTGGCACTCACCCGACTGCGCTGTCGGTCACACTCCGCCTGTCGCTTCCGAAGGCGATCGGCAGCGGAATTTGTGAGAGGTCCCGCCGATGTCGACGCCATTGTGTAAGGCCATAGCAGCACTATCAGCGAGTGAAATGTTGACAGGCAAGTCTAGATGGTCGCTCCACCTCGAGCGCCAGCCAGGTGATCGTACCCAATTCTGGACAAAAACATCTGTGAACGGGAAAGAGTTTATGAACGCAATTTTTTCACATATTGCAAGATTTCACTATAAAAATCAATATATCCGCAGTTCTCCCGTCGGCAGGCTTGCATTTTTTTTGCTATTAAGGTTTTTGCATCGTCAAAAGCGTTGCCCATTGGTTTTCGTTGGCAGTTTTAACTGTTCGATGCGAGCGATGGAAAAACTTTAAAACAAACATTTTGCTACACATCGGAAGAATGGACCATTACCTTCAATATTTTCACACAGTACCTTACAGTTTTCCAATATACAAAATTTTTGTCCAAGAATGTTGGACATATGAGCCTTCCGCGCCACTAGTGCACGCGAGCTAGTTGGTCCAGACGCGACAGGCGTGCGTCCACCTCGCCGGCACATGACGCCATCCAGCGCGCTCATGGCGATTCTTGTGTGCACGCCCGCTAGCTGGAGGCTCCTCCAGACTGCTGCTGCCTTGTGTTACTATCTCCTTTGAGGTGCCGTACGTATGTAACGTTGTATTGTAGGTGGTAGTTTAAAAACCTGAGTGTTTGGCCCCGCTCAAATCGACGAAATATTGACCTAACGGTTGCAAGATACAGGAGATGAGGATTTTTAACCCCGTTCCAGCAGCACCTGGTGCACTTATGCAGGTCCTAACAAGGACGGAAACCGGACAGAATTTGCGCATGCGTAGCCTTTAAATGCATCCTGCATTAAAATGTTGCAGTCATATCGGCGCTAACGGCCAGGCAAAGCTACTGCTGCAGTGCGTGCATGCTAAGCAGTGCACATTTTTCTTACGGCAGCTCGCATAGAAGGCCACACATTATATAGAGGCTCTCTTCTTCTTCTTCACCTTATTATTTTCCCAGTGTAACTTGAATAACGTGGGCAGTCTGCCCTCGTAGCTACTCGCCATGCATGCAGTGTAACTATATAGCTAACTATGCAGTGTACGCTTACGAAAACATGGGTATTTATTGTTATTCAATGAAAAGTGGGCCTCGATTGTTAGCTGGACTGATTTTGGCCATTATCGGGCAGACTGGCAGAGATCTGCAGACACGTGGAGGTGCGCTTGCATATCGCGTTTCTGCGTGCTAAAACTACGCACGAATATTCGGCTCCCCTTCCGATGTGCAGGATCGAGCTACGCGGGCGGTGCCTTCGGAGGCTCGGCGCAGTCCGGCGGCGGCGCGAGCGCTGCACAGACGGCGCTCGACTACTCGGCCGGCTACGGCGGCTACGGGGCGGCCGCGGCTCAGGGCTACCCCTACTACGCCCAGGGCTACGGCTACGTCCAAGCTGCCGCGGCCGCAGCCGCCGCCTGCGCTTCGCCCCTGGCGCCCTCTACCTACCAGCTGGCGCAGCTGCCGCCCTCGCAGCAGCAGCAGCAGCAGCAACAGCACGGTGTGTGAGTCATGACATGCGCAAAAGTAGTACGCTCTTGCGGGTGCTATTCTTCTCACTTCGAGGAAGTTTAGACTGCGCGAATAGGCCGAGGACAACAGGCAAAGGGATAGCGTCTGCTTAAAGATAGCACGCGTCGCAGTGCGCATGCGCCAAACACTATCTCAGATCGAGTCGCAGCATAGGCTCCGTTACCTGCACTATTTCTGGAGTTCACAGTTCGTGGCTGTCCCGTGCGTTTCCAGCACAGCGGCAGGCTTTCATGCAGGCGCTGTCGGTTCGTAGTGTTTCTGGCATTGCCCTCTCTCTCTCTCTCTGTTAAGTGGGGAGGACGAGGTTAGAGGGGGAGAGGAGACACGATGAAACGGGAGTGGCTACGATTGGACAGATGGCTCCCAGCAGGTGGCGTTAGCGAGTGCTGACCGGAGCCAGTTCCGGCTGTGCGCGTCGTGCTCGTAATCGGTGACCATAGGCAACATACCGCACCTGTCAGCGGCCACTCAGCAGCGCCGCACATCGCATTACCGAGAATCGTGCTGGTTGTCAAACTTTTCAGTATGTGGAGCATATGGGCATTCGGTTCGTTTGATCTCGCCTATAGCAAAATGGGTGAGAGGTAGCGCAATTTTTTTGCGCAATAAATGCATCTCTTGCTGCCGGACTACATCAAAATTCCCAGAAAGAGCCAAACCATTTTTTACAGCAGCAAAATTTGAATGCAGCTCTCGATAATGTGTCTAAGTTGTTCTTGAGAGACCGCGCAGGTGCATCTGCTCCCTTTTTACTGCATTAGCAGCGAAGTCCCTTTTCGGGGAAAAATTCGTTGTCTGCGTGGCCGCGTGAAGCCCCCCAGCGCCACTAGCGGATCGGGGCACCCACCGGTAGGCACTGCATCCGCCACCTACGAGCCTCTGCCCATCACCCACCTTCGCCGTCGAGACACCCATTCGCGCAGCTGAACGAAAAAGCTACGGCGATATCTAATTCAAAGTCGGAATAGGAAGGCGATAGACGTTAAAGCGCTATGCACAACTAATACGGCTAATGCAGGTTTGTCGCATCGCATCTACTGACCACCTGTGCATTAAAAAAAATACTGTTGTGTTCGACCATTATGCCACTTTAGGCTTAACGAGAAGCACTGGCTTGTTGGGAAGAAATGATTCATTTTGTAAAAAAAAAAAAACAGTTATCGCTGTGTCTGCGTACATTGGACTAAAATGATTCGGAATGTAGCGTAAGGTACCGCAAAATGCTTGCGATTAGCTGAGGCGTTCGTTTTTGTGTTCACCCACAACTGGCCGCCGTGCTCAAATGCCGTTCAGTGTTTACTAATCCCTTCAAAAGAGGCGATAATGAACCATAATGAACAAACGTGGTTAACTCGGCCTGTGAGTGGCTGACGTCGGGACCGGTGTAATGCACCGATCCTTCGTTTATTAGAAACACACAGCTCTTCGTTTGTGTCTGCCTTCCTTCGTCTCGTCCCTGAGCCGTTTCGTGCTCACTTGTTTGCCATGCACAGAGCGGCCGGAGCTTCCACGTTACGTAACGATTCTTTTGGCTCAATTCTATTCTGTTGTTAACTATCATACTTCGCGCAGACTGCCGATACGGGCGATAACTGGGCGCTGTGTTTCTTCAGCCACTGAAAGCGGACGAAAAAGAACAGACTTCTAACACCATCCTAACATCATCCGGCACAGGGCCGGTATTATGCAAGGACTATTCTCTGCTTTCTTTTTTTTTTCATGCTTATCGTGCCCTGTGCCAACTGGCCAATTATCGCGATAGCGGGAGAGAGAATTCTTGGGCTGGTGCTCAGTGGGTCGTTTAGTCGGGCTCAGTGGGTCGTTAGCAGCCAAACGTTCTTTGTTATATCTTAGGTGGTAAATTAGCTTCTTTGTATCCTAGGTAACGCGCGAAAGTTGGACATATACGGGGTTAACACAGGAGAGTTGGATATATCCGAGGTGGCACACTTAGGTTCGGCATGTCCGATGTTAACATGCGAAAGGTTGTTATATCTGAGGTGGCCTGCTAATGTTCGTTATATCCTAGGTAGTATACTAGGTTTGGTCGTAGCGTGATGTGCAGGTTGCCACCTGCCACTGATTGCTTTCAGACTGCGGTGGCCATTTCTGCTTGCACAGAAACCTTCTATAATGCTAACGCATTAATAAAAATTACCTGGCAGTCTGTGTGGGCTGCTCTTCCAACTCTATTAAATCCTTCCCGACTGTCGTCACTGCCTTAAAGACCACGTCAACGCTTTCGCGGACCCCACTCGGAAATGACACAGCAGCAACGGGACTTCACCCGAAGCAGTAACGACGGGCCGGAAGAATGGGGATGGATTGGATTCATTCGATTATTCTGGCCGAGGACCGGAGCAGAATAACGACTCTCATCCATCGCTTCTGTTCCGCTATTGGCGTCCGCTGCGCCGACTGGAAGATGCAGCGGCCCGCTGGGGCGCGTGGTGTCGCTTGAGCAAATGACGTATAATGGAATAGAGTGGTCAAATCAGTTCCAGCCCTAGCTTCTATAATGTTGCATCATTTTGAAAAGGAGGTACGCGGCTCGTGAAATACAACGATTCTTGTCTTCTGTTCCGTTCTCGTCATCTTCCTCGAAGAGGAGTGGTCTCCCGCGGTGGTAGCGAAAGTGCGACAGTGTTTGAGCCAATGGCAAGTCGGTAACAGAAATGAAGTGGAATGAAATCGAGAAGCAGTCGGCACGTTACACCGGCTCAGTGGAGGTGCGTGGCTTTTACGCAGTAGTAAACGGATCGGGAGCAAGTTACGTGAGCAGTGGAACGAATTCACCAGTTTCGTAACCAGCGTGATTGGCCGTGGTTCGTTCTCTGCGTTGACTGTGTCTTGTATAACGACTAGTCTAGCTGATCTCACGAGACGCGGTCGACGCCATGCGTGGCGAGTGACCATGGCCCGGCAGCGCTGCAGGTGCGGCCGCCGTGCACTGACGTCGCGACAGCCACTGAAGCGCTGTCCGCCACGCTGGCGGCAAGGAGCACCGAGACAAAAATCTGGTCGGTTACCGCTGCGTAACGCGAGATTCCGCGACAGCTGTTTGCGCGGTGCTGAATTAGTACTGCGTATTTGTTGTTACATGTCCTTTGCTTGAGTGCGCGTGACGTCACTATGCTGTCACTCGTGACTCCACTCTGTTCGGACCACTCAGCATGGCGCAGCGCTCCTGGTTCGCTCTTTCTCTCTCCACTTTCCTCCTTGCACTCCTTGGTGGTGCGCCAGCACGGTGTAAGCGGGAGAGGCGCCTTGAAAGAATGTCGCTGATGTCTCGTTGATCTAATCCGCTCATCGCCTCCTGCTTCGACGTACAGCCTGGAAGCTGCCACGATGACGACCGCGACATCATGTTCAAGCAGGCCGCAGCCGTGGTGGAGTGTGGTATGTGCTGCCCTGAGGAAATAATGGAGAAGAAATGAGTACGCCTACGCGCGTCAATTCTCTTGTGTGCATATGTGTCGGAAGCGTCCAAACGGCGTCAGTTTTGTTGTAGTAGGCATAAAATTCGCGAAACAGAAAAACCACGCAGCTCGTGGGTCTGAGTCGTAATTTCCAATATTTTTGGTTCGGCATGTTCTGAGCAAAAAGCAATTATTTCTGAAAACGTTCGTGTTCTTCAGGCGCTCACTGATATTGCACACCAGTGAAACGACAAAAAAAAAAGCACATCGCTGCATCGTGTAATGCTGCTGGCCACCGCCATGGATATAGCGTTCCTTTCTTACATAGTGGAAGACGGTGCTATCTGCAACCTTTCGTCCAGAGAATCAAAAACAACAAAAACTTCTATAAGAAGAAGTCCGCGGCCGTGGCTCAGTGGTTATGGCGCTCGGCTGCTGACCCGCAAGACGCGGGTTCGATCCTGTCCGCGGCGGTCGAATTTCGATGGTGGCGTAATTCTAGAGGCCCGTGTACTGTGCGACGTCAGTGCACGTTAATGAACCCCAGGTGGTCGAGATTTCCGGAGCTCTTCACTATGGCGTCCCTCATAGCCTCAGTCGCTATGGGATCTTAAACCGCCATAAACCATAAACTTATAAGAAGACCTCTTGTTTGAGATACTGCGATCACTTGAACGCCGCAGGCAAGACGCAGTTTCCCCCGGGGATTCAACTACGCACTCGCAGAGTAGAAATATTTGAAGGCTTCATCGACACATCGAGTGCTGAAGCGAAGAAGACCTCCGCATCGTCGATGAGAGCGTGCTTCTGGCGATGGGCAGTGCATCGAGATCATCTGTGACATCACACTCTGTCGGATTCTTGTGCGACCTTCCCCTGTTCCCACGACACAGTCTGCCTCCATTGACACGAAGTGAGCAACTAGGTTCTGTAGGGTCGAAAGCGCGCTGAAGCGATGCGCAAGAACGAACAAACAGATAGCGACACAGAAACGAGGCAGGTAACGTGGAGTAGAACGTCAAGCTATTGGCAACACTGTGCTGGTACGACTCCACAGCGCGTGGCCTCTGAGATCTGCCGCATTGCTAATATTTCCCCTCCAAAGTCATAGGCCTAACACAAGGTTCGGCACAAGCTCTGCAACCCAACGACTTGAGCCTGCAGCCATGCGAACTTCGTTTTGAATTTTTCCAAGCTGCAGGTCAACGCAGGAGTGGGGAGTGAGCGTTGGGTTTGGTGTTCTCCATACTGGGGCGACTGAGAAAAGGCCCTCTTCTCAATAATAATAATAATAATAATAATAATAATAATAATAATAATAATAATAATAATAATAATAATAATAATAATAATAATAATAATAATAATAATAATAATAATAATAATAATTTGGTTTTGGGGGGAAAGGAAACGGCGCGGAGCAGTATCTGTCTCACATCTCGGCGGACACCCGAACCGCGCCGTAAAAGAAGGGATAAAGGAGAGACTGAGAGAAGAAGGAAGAAAGAGGTGCCGTAGTGGTGGGCTCCGAAATAATTTCGACCACCTGAGGATCCTGAACGTGTACTGACATCGCACAGCACACGGGCGCCTTTTTGCGTTTCGCCTCATCGAAACGCTGCCACCGCGGTCGGGTTCGAGCCTGGATACTCCACCTACTCCTCCTCCCCCCCCACCCCCCACCCCCCCGCAGGAAAAAAATAGAGAAGTTGAAAAACCCGGATGAGGAGGTTGTAGCGTACCGCAACCTGCTGGCCTCAACAAGTTCAGCAGATGACGGTAGCTTTCTTTGCTTTTGGTAGATGTGGCCAAGGTCCACTCTGTGGGTATGGTCATCTGTGTGAGGCGTTGAATGCCGAAGCGGAGACAGGTGTATAGGAGACGTCCAATGCTTTATTCACATCTGCCGTTCATCTGCACTCTTAGCCGTACTAATCAGCTCCGAATAGACATTCATGAAGTCTAGCCCGCAGCCACACGTGGCTTGACATCTACTCAAGTGCAGCCATGCGGCCGCAAAGGAAAGCTGTAGAGCTTCCACAGAAACTTCGTAATTGAGGAAAAATTCATCGTGGTCCCGGGATCATCGCCTCACCGGAGCATGGTGAGGCGGAGGCCCCGTGATGGCTTCATGAATTCTTCGACTACAAAGTTTCTGTGAAAGCTGTATACCTTTCCATTTAGCAGTATGAATGCGTTTGGGTAGATCTGAGTAATTAGTTCCTTACAAATCTACTTCACCTAGGTGGTTTCCGCTAGAAGATTGGACCAACATAGTTCCCGCTTCGAATTGTTGATCAGCTCGCTCTCGCCCTATATCACATGCTAGGTGGCCTAGGCGGTGGTGCCGTTCGAACCCCGGACCAGGACAAACTTTTAAACCGTACGAAGTTTCCGTGGAAGCTGTACAGCTTTTCTTTGTAGCCGTATGGCTGCGCTTGGGTGGAAGTCAGTGAGTAATTACTCCATTATTACAAATCTGCTTTACGCTGGGGGATTCCCCTGAAACATTAGACCAACCACACGTGACGCAGAAAACTCGCGTCGCTGCGGGAGAGGCTGGGTGACACAGTTTTAAGGAATGGTCTATGTCGCACATAGCCTCGACAATAGGACACATGCCACTAACAGTGTGCATGTCCACCTGGAAAGCCTGGAATTGTCACAAAAATTTTATGCACCTGGATAAATTACAGAATCGCCAGGGATCCAGCGAAGAGAGAGAGAAAGACAAACGGGAAGGCAGGGAGGTTAAACAAGTGACGCCAAGTATGCTACCCTACACGTCGGAAGGAGAACTGAGGGAGAGATAGAAAGGGGAGAGAGGGAAGGGGGATCACTATTCTTCGTGTTCGTAGGCCATTACTAACAGGGTACATAGGGCATGCACATAGAGTCTACAACCTTGAGCTGAGTCCTGAGCCCTTCAAGAACTTTAAAGCTCCTTCACAGCTGTCCTCTGCGGTGAAGGTTTAGTCCAAGGACCTGGAATCTTGGCTTCAGTAAGGGGCGGAGGATCTAAGCGGCGGAGGGCTGCAGCCAGGAGTGCACGCTCACGCTGAAACCGAGGGCAGTCACAAAGTAGGTTCTCTCTTGTTTCATCGCACCCGCAGTTATCGCACGCAGGAAAGTGAGAGTAGGCATTTGTAAACACCACTCCCAGCCACAGGCGACTCAAGAGCGTAGCATCGAAGCGGGAGAAGCCGCACGGAGAATTGAGTTAAAGCATGGGGTCGAGGCGGTGCAAACGGCATGCCTAGTTTGCAGGGGTAGACAAAAACTTCGCAAAATCTGAAATTAATTCGATGGTTCGTAATAAATTACGATAGTAGAGATAGTACCATGCATATTTGCATATCTTTTCGTTTTGCACGCATGAAAATTGTTGGCATCATAAATAATGCCATGAAATTTGTTCTGAAAATTTGGCTGTGTGGGCCGCGCCGAACTCGTGTGCAGAAACTTAAACAGATGCAGGCTAGTTGCCCTGTGGTTCGAGCTATGATGGCAAGCTCACCAAAAGCTGCTACTTCTTGATCTCGTCTACGAGATCCCCCTTGCATGTGGCAAGGTGTACGGCGGCCAGACTGGACGCTGCGTAAACGAGCGTGCAGGGGAACATAAAAGGTCGTTAGGGAACGCATCAGATTCGTCCGAAAACCTACCCGCCCATTGCCGCTCCTGCATTGATAAAAACGAAAAAAAAAACTGTGAACCACGACTTGGCGAGATTAAAATTCTAGCTAGGAGCAAAGATAGATTAGCTCGGGAACTGGCAGAAGCCTTTTTTATCAAAGAGAGAGGTGACATGTGTGCCAGCACCACTTCTATCTCCCTACGAGAAAGTGAGCATAGATTGCTAAAAAATACCCGATAATGAGTAGGTTTTCTCTGAGTGTGAGTGTTTTTTGTTGTTGTTTTCCTCTTTTTTTCTTTTTTTACCGTGTAGCGCCCGTCCTGTCTGGTCTTTCTGTGTGGTTTGTGTAAAAAATAGCGCTGTTTTTACTTTTGCTACACAATGTTACACCAACTAGCCCAGCAAGAGGTACTGTCGTAAGACTATGTGGTACCACGTCATAGCCACCTGGTACAACGGCTTTCGCGAGCGTGTAGCGGAGCTGCCATGGACGAGCCTCAGACGCTTAGCAAGCGTGCTTGCTTTTCGCTGAATTCCAGAGTTAGCCAAGCTAAGCCACTGTCAGTTTTTTTACGAGAATATATGTTGACACCGTGACGATTGGGAAGGAGTACGGTGTCATGTATGCAGCAAGAAACCACGCGGTAAGGGAGGGTTTTTATTCTTTAATGGTTCCTCAGCCGACGTCTTTTGCAAGTCTGAGAGCCCTCTCAGAGCGTGCCAAGTAGTCTGTGCTTGCATAATGCACTACGTGCTCGTTACGTTGACGGGGGCAGGGGAGGGGGGAAGCCTAATTATGTCTAACACAACTATATGTAAAAGAGGCTGTCAGAAGGAAAAATTTTCCAGGCCTCGAAGATATTTTTTTCGGCCCGGTGAAAGAATGGCTTCTAACTGCTGTCAAGTTATCCAGGCAGGAGTGGTAAGGAGAACAAGGAATTCCCGGTTTATCGCGAGACTGCCTGTGCATAATCTGCGGTGCGGCTGTCGCTGCAGCTGATAACTGCTCAAAATAAGTTCGATTCGATAGCTCAAACTAAATTTATGCTGAAGGCTCGCTTTTTGAAAGTTATTCGGTGGGAAAAGTTGTCTCCGAGCTAATGTTCGCTGGCTGACGATAATGAACTTGGAAGTACCTAAATTCACGGTGTGCTAGGTATTGTAGAATCAAAGTTACAAAATTCTGTGAGGAATATTTTATCGCACGGAGAGCTACGTTGCCGAAAAGGTTCCCTGTCGAAGGAGAAGCGTTCGATTGCGGCCAGTCAGCGCAGGAACGAGTGCAGGCCCCTGCCGGATAAAACGCCGTTTAAACGTCGGGCAGTTGGATCAGGGCCAACCACCACTGCAAGGCACCGGTTGCGTGCAGCGTCAGTGCGCCGGTCGTACATCGGTAGCGTGGCCGAGCGGTCTAAGGCGCTGGTTTAAGGCACCAGTCTCTTCGGGGGCGTGGGTTCGAATCCCACCGCTGCCAATACTTTTGTCTTCCTCGTTCGTAGAGGGACATGTCGTATAACCAGGGCTGTAGCTGCATTTTTATTTTCCCGTCCCTGGAAGTCGTCTTCAGTCCCCGCGAATCCCTTTCGACGGCCGACGTAGCGGGTCTAACAAGAATCAATTTTTCTTTTTCATTAGTTGAAAGTTAGAATGACTGCCACTCACTCTGACGCGAGCTTATTTTTGGGCTGGTCCTGTTTACTTTGACGCTTGTGTCGTCGCGCAGGTGTTCTCGAATATGCAGTTCGCGTTGTTGTTTGGCGCAATGATGGTTACTCCTAGAAGTAACACGGTGGTTTGGGCTAGTTGGTTGCTATTCATAATGGAGACAAGTTTCGCAGCATGAATAAAACGCACACAGAAGACAAGGAACAAACAAGCAGCACAGTCCTGTCTTGTTTGTTCCTTGTCTTCTGTGTGCGTTTTATTCATGCTGCGAAACTTGTCTCCATTATGAATTACTCCTAGAGCTGCTTATATGCAAACCTCGTCAGGGTGGTTCAGATTGCTTTAGGCTTGAATATTTTCAGGTGTACTTCTTTTGTACTTTATTTCTTTTTTTGTTTTCACAATCACTCAGGTGCAGTGTGACACACTGCGTAATGTTCAGGTGATCGAAGCATTAAAGAGGGAAGACAGAGAAATAGGGCAGGCCCGCTCAGCAGGGGTTCAAAATCAGAGAGATGACGTCCGCGCAACATGGATATTTCGCCCCTTTGGTACACCATATACCGGCATGTAACACTCAGCATTGCTCAATACGTAACTACATCGAGGGTGGAAGACGGTATTAACCGATGCTCGCGTTTGTACGGTACAGTGCTTAGTAGGCGATTTTGTGTGTACAGACTTTTCCGGGGGAGTAAAGGAAGGGTTGCCTGCTGCTCGCGTGGATTAAGACGAGGCCGCGTCTCTCCCCGCAGTGGACGGCTCGTACGGCGCCGACGGCAGCCCCTCCCCGCCCGCAAAGTGCGACCCTGTCAGTGGCGGAGCCAAGAAAGGTGGGACTCGATCATTTCCTCTCTTTGCAGCTCCTTAATTGCACTCCGTGTTGGCAACAACTAGCGCCACGGTCATTTTGTCTCTTCTTCAAGCATTCTGTCCTCTTCTATTCTTTGAATTGATGCGTCAGACATTAGTATTGCATGGCTCTCCCCATGTTGATCCCTTACGACCGCTGATTAATGTATAATTGAATTTCTCCTTGACGCCGGTTTTGGTTTCAACAACCGAACGATGACGGTGAATACAATTGTAAGGGGTGTTTAGGTCGCTTTAGATGTGAAAAAACAAAAACAAACAGCAATACAGTCGAGCACGGATATATCGAATTATAGTTTATATCGAACACTCAGGACATCCTCTTCAGCGGAACTGCCCGTTCAGCGGAACATTCCATATATCGAACACGCTGACACTGATCAACTGCGCAGCCTTGGGCAGCTGCTGGCAGTGCTGACGCTATGAAACCGCTTGAGATGAACGTGAGGGGTACTTGAGGGTGACCTGCGGTCTTTTGTACTCATTTTCCACGCCATTTCGCTGTCGTGCGGTGAAGCCGACCTAGCTAAGACCTTGCGGCGGCCCTTGCCTGGCATGCTTGGCTGCTGATAGGTATGCCACCTAGGTCACGTGACCCTACGGCGCCACCCCAACCCGCCCACCGGTTTGTGAGCAAACTGAGCACCGTGGCAGGTGGCAGTTCAATTAGTGATTGCTCGCGACAGGTTGAGCAACCTGGATCGCACAAGCCCCGCCGGTGGCAGCACCTGCCATCGCAGTACAGTGACGCATCCCTTACCCGCGCTGCATAACTACGCCAGGAGTGGTATGAGAACTCACAAGGATCTGTGAATTTAAATTCGAGAATGACCCGTTCCGCATAAACCATTAACTCTATCGCGTCATGCCCTTAAGGCGGAGCTTAAGTTTCCCCTCCTAGTTTTAAAACGATTATTGTATTTGCAGTTTAGCGGTAACCGGATCAAACATCTTACGACAGGTGGTGGCCTGATCCGAACTATCTTCCACCTCAGATTCGGTGCGAAACAGATTAGGTGCAGAATCGCCCAGCTGGGCGGGCAGCACGTCGCTGCAAGAACGCGTCAGGCGTGGGTGCAATGTATTCTATTTTCTAGCTTACACCAGAAGCTTTTCTATCGGCATCTTTTATGTATCGAATGATCGATATATCGAACTATTTCGCGATCCCGAACTAATTCGATATATACGAGTTCGGCTGTAACCGCTGATGCAGCGCTTAACCCAGCCTGGTACAGAAGAGCCGGAACGACAACAAATGACGTATTACCGGTGGCATTGAATTTTTTTTCCTGGCTCACGCAACCTAAATACAACTTACACGTCGTAGCTACGCTTGTTTGATGAAGCCGGAACAGCACGAGAGAAGAAATTTAATTCTAAATTATTTGGCAGTAGTTGCCGAAAACCACGTGAGGATAGAAGCATACATGCAACTAAAATGGGGCGCCTAAAGTCAACTAGGGGAAGTTTATTGTAACGAGGGAAAGGGACGAGGAGGGTCGGCCCCGTTTTGAAAAAGAAGGAAGAAAGAAAAATTCCGGCCAAGCCTTTTTCAATGCGTGGCATTAGAGGTCCCGTTCGTGAAAAAAGCCAGCGTCCGTGTCACGAAAAAGCTGGTGGTCCTCCTGCCTTGGCGGGCAGGTGGCAATTTGCCCGCCGGGTTATTATTATAGACAAATTACTATTACTATTGTTAGGTTATTGATTATCCGTATTCACGGCCTTGATAGTCTGTTGTAATCTTGTGGCTAAAATAAATCAATAGTTTGGTCAGATTTCGCTTGCTTTGCGAGAATAGCCTTTCGTTTCAATCGTGCAGCTGCATGTGTTCGCACCTGGGGCTTAGGGGTTCGAGAGACGCCCGAATGTTCTGCGCTCTGGGTCTTTTTCGCGCGTGTTCGACTGCGCACAGGCTTGCTGCTGTTCACTGCGCTTCTCGTGTTTGTTGTGCCTCTCTTCGTGCCATGTCGGTATCAATCCTCCTTCCCGCTTCTTTTGTCTCACCTCGTTTCTGGGCGCCCTTTTCTGATATAGCGAGTGATGCGCGTGATCTCCGAATGGATTCCATTAATCAAACAACAACAGTAAATCCTACGCTTCCTGTGAACGCCATGAAGTAAAGTTTTTGAAAAAGTTGCTTCGAGCTTCTGACACTTTGTTTGACCTTCGAGACTGACCATTGTTGCAAGGCCACTTTGTGGCATTAGACGGCAGGGTTCGCCACTTTGTCTGGCGCTCGCGTTTGCAACACCACACGGCAAACAGACAACTTCTCGCTGGCTTTAAAGGTGGTAGGAAGGGTGTGCAGAGGAACGGGTGTGGACGTAAGAGTTTTTCTTTGTGTCCTCTGCCCACTCATTTATCTTTCGATCCGTGCATACCCGTGTCAGGTGTGAGCTCGAACAGCCGAACATAAACGCCACAAGCAGAATCGCTGTTAGGGATCGCGGCTCGAAGCTGTACCCTATAGGTTCACACTTGGTTCATAGAGCGCAGTTAAAATCATCATGCTCTGTCCCAGTGAAGAATGCTCTGTTTTTGCCCTCCGTGTTCCCCGCTGAAAAAATAAATAAATAAATAAACAAACAAATAAATAAATAAATAAATAAATAAATAAATAAATAAATATGCACTGCTTCCCCTGGTGCCGTTCGGACTTGCTGTTTTTATTCAGATACCGCCCAGCAGCGATAGCATGTTAATTGTCGAGAACTTACGATTAGAACTTCAAGGACATCAAGCCGGAAGGTAAGCGGGGATCAGAGGAGACTCGGTCTAGAACTGGACGTAATGGGGCTCACGTGGCGACGATGAAGTATCGTTTATGAATGTCCACGAACCTTAATCATGAATGACGCCCAGCAATTTCCGTGCACGCGGTCTGCGCAGGGCGCAGTGGTCGGGGCCGGGGTCGGCGGCAGGCGAACCCGTCTCCGGACCCCGAGAACAGCCTGGAGCGGGTGTTCATCTGGGACCTGGACGAGACCATCATCATCTTCCACTCGCTCCTCACGGGAACCTTCGCCGGACGATACGGAAAGGTGAACTCATTCATTGCGCACCGCTGTTGCGTACGTGTCACCATTAGCGGGACAGCATCCTTGTGGAATTGCGCTATACTTGCGAGTTTTACTGAATTTGATTTGAAACTTTTTCCGTGTGGCCTCGCAGTAAAAAAATAATACTGGCCCACTTGCTACAACCCGCCGCGGTGGCTCAGTGGTTAGGGCGCTCGGCTGCTGATCCGGAGCTCCCGGGTTCGAACCCGACCGCAGCGTCTGCGTTTTTATAGAGGCAGAACGCTAAGGCGCCCGTGTGCTGTGCGATGTCAGTGCACGTTAAAGATCCCCAGGTGGTCGAAATTATTCCGGAGCCCTCCACTACGGCATCTTTCTTCCATTCTTCTTTCACTCCCTCCTTTACCCTTCCCTTACGGCGCGGTTCAGGTGTCCACCGATACATGAGACATACTGCGCAATTTTCTTTCTCCCAAAACCAATTATTATTATTATTGTTGCTACAAGCAAGTTAGAAGAAACGAGCCACAGATTACTGGGCACAAGTGCAATGAAGAAACAGGTCCGTGGAATCAAAACACCTTCATGCTGCGGTGCTCGGTGGATATGGTACCAGTGCTTCTCTAGAGAGCACTGGTGCACTAAAGCGTGCGCGAGTTCACATGAAAGCCACCCTGCCTAGTTCACTTGCATCTCCACTCGTACAAGTACAGGGGATGAACGAGAAAAATTAATGTGTGTTCAGTCCTTGCAACCCTAAAAGCCCTATAGTTCATACGAGAATAAGGGAGATCTTGTGTTTTGCAGGCATTGAGAATCAAGTTTCGATTTCCCTTGTCACAGAACAGACGAAAACTGAAAGCGTCACCTCCAGCCTCGTCCGTCAGTATAGAGACCTTATGTGCTCGTGATCCGTTATCCATGATATCCTGAATTGTAAGTAACGCGCTACAAGTAAATGATTACTCGTAATTAATTGTATTTTCTTGTGATTTTTAATTAATCGATTACTTTTGTCATTTATCACTGGTAATCAGTTACTTTTTTCCCCAAAACAAGTTGTGACCAACAGCAGAGCTCTGAGAACGTCCACCTGACGGCATGCATCGATGCTAGCGAGGAAGTTTCCTTCGTGACAAACTGAGTACCAACTGACTGCGGAGAAGCACCGTGCCATCATTTCCGGACCACAACCGAGTCACCGCCGTCTTCTACGGCAGTTTTCATCCAGAGAAATATCACGCGACTGCTGTGTAAAAAAACCCCTCCTGTCAAATGGCACCGCAGCTTACCTCCCACTGCATAGAACTAGGCGGCTTCCCCACTCCAGCGTATTTATTGTGAGAGTGTTTAGAGCAGCTTGTGATCTGTTCGCGAGGAAACGTGGGAAAATTAGTGACAACTTGGAAAACCACCCCTCTTGAATATTAACAATGTGCAACAAAACATCAAGTAATTGGTTACTTATTTTCTTTAACGTGTACACGACTGGCTATATGCCACCTATTTGAGGTGTGAAACACTCGTAGACCTCATTAACGCATGCAACTGGGCAAGTTGGTGACTGGTCTTGTATTCTAGCGTGCTTCTTTATGTTTTTTTGTCCGTTGTTCTTCATGGGCGCTATAGAAAATGTATTTAGAGATCAGACGACTAAGGCCATAAGAGGAACTCCTTGAATTAGGCTCGATATGTCGAACTGCCATTGCCGCTTGCGAGCAGGAGTGGTGACGCCTCATATTGCCCCATAGTTTCGATTCCTTTCGCTGGTGCCAGAGAGATTCTCTTGTGGAAAGAAGTGAACCGCTTAGCCTGAATTAAACAGCCTTATTGCGAAGGTGAACACACACACACACACACACACACACACACACACACACACACACACACACACACACACACACACACACACACACACACACACACACACACACACACACACACACACACACACACACACACACACACACACACACACACACACACACACACACACACACACACACACACACACACACACACACACACACACACACACACACACACACACACACACACACACACACACACACACACACACACACACACACACACACACACACACACACACACACACACACACACACACACACACACACACACACACACACACACACACACACACACACACACACACACACACACACACACACACACACACACACACACACACACACACACACACACACACACACACACACACACACACACACACACACACACACACACACACACACACACACACACACACACACACACTCTGCCGTTTCGTTGCCGTGTCCTACACCGTCAATTGAATTTTATGGATGCCTTTCTTTCGCTGACGTCACAACAGCACCCGTGTTGCTGAGCCAGGGGCGGGGCGAAAGTTTGTGCGCTTACTTAATCCGCTTATCGGTACCTGCTCTCCGCTACCTGCTCTGTGGAAATTGTACTCTCGGTCCGTTATTACGGCGTCTGTAAATTCTCGTGTAACCTGACCACAAAAACCCATCGTCGAACAGGTACAGACAACGACCAGCTTCGCATCCTTTGAGACTGCATTCTGGCGTGGCCCGAAAAGTACGATTACAAGCAGTATATCTGCAGTACCAGTAGCAGTAAGAGGAAAGTGGGCAAGAAGCCAGCCAGAGCCGTCTCCTGCCGGCTTGGGCACGCAGCCACCGCACAGCGGCGGCGAGCAGCAGCGGCGGCAGCTCGGGGGCGAAACCCGTGCGCGCTATCATCGATTGTAACCGGAGTCGAGCGGCGCGCGAAAGGCCCGGATGTCCCGACGGTTCTCGACGCGAAGGCTCGCCTCTCTCTTCCTCTCTACGCAGACACTCAGGAGAGAGGAGAGACGGACGTGCTGAAAGCTGGCAGCTTCTGTTTGAGGCGCTTTTTCTGGGTCTTTCCACGGTTCGCTTTCCACCGCGCAGGAAACCTTACTTCCTCTCGCCGATCTTCTTACGTCGCTCTCGTGCTTCTGCGGCGAAGAGACCGCGAAATCAACATCGTCACCTTTCTTCCGCTGCCTTTTTTCTCGCCGCCTACGCGTCGTCGTGTGCGTTGTGCGGGGACACCTTGTTCGCGCCTGTGTGCCTCAGCGCGCATCGAACTGCTGCTAAGGTGCCCGTACCGTGCCGATGACGACGCGTTGTAGATCGATAGATCTCGACCGGCTTAACCGCACTAGAGCAGTCGGAGTTGGGTCGGTGGCGGTACAGGTGCCCTGTTAGAGGTTCATACTGCAGGCCACAAAGCGGATTAAGGGGGCTCGGATGAGCTGCTGCCGCGACACTGTGTTTCAGAGGGGGAGGGAATGAATCTAACATTACGAGGTCTCATGTTAGCTAAAATTTCTAACAGTTAAAAGAGAAGTGTGCTTAATCGAATTGTTCCCTATCTGAAGCCGTTTATCCAAACTTTTTCAGAAAGGTCTAGTGCATATTGTTTTCACATTTTATGGGGTATACAGTACACATTCATGTACCGCACCTATCAAAATTCTTCGTCGTATTTATTTGCATATCATAAATTTAATCTCGTGCACTAGAAGCCACATGAAGATGAATCTAAAGCTACCTTATCTCTTGATCACACCATTTGCTGCTACTGCAAGGATTCTCTCTCGCCGAATTTCTTCAAGGGCCAGAAGAACTAACGTTAGTGAAGACAAGGCGAATTAGCCTAAGCTTCATCATCACTAGCCTCCAAACGCTCACTGCAAGGCAAAGGCCTCTGGCATATCTCTCCAGTTAACCTTTATCTATGCCATCCTCCGTCCCTTATCCCCTCGAACTGCTTATCTCAACCGCTTACCTGAATTTCCGCTGCCCTTCTCTTCTAACCTGGTCCATTACCCTTAACGACCATCAGTTATCTTGCCTTCGCATTACATATATGCCCTGCCCAAACCCATTCCTTCCTCTTGATTTAGACTAGGATGTCATTAACCCGCGTTTGTGACCTCACCCACTCTGCCTTCTTCTTGTCTGAAAACGCACATGAGTAAATTGTGGCCAGGAACATGCGCCGTGAGGAATACTGTGCTTCCTTTCTTAGTGTGCGCGGGTGTGAATAGAACAAAGTGCATGTGCACAGTACACAGGACATGGAACATGAAGCTTACATGAATTAAAAGGTATCGTAAATATCGTATAAAATACAATACAATAATATAATACAATAATAGGGCGCTCGGCTACTGATCCGGAGTTCCCGGGTTCGAACCCGACCGCGGCGGCTGCGTTTTTATGGAGGCAAAACGCTGAGGCACCCGTGTGCTGTGCGATGTCAGTGCACGTTAAAGATCCCCAGGTGGTCGAAATTATTCCGGCGTCCTCCACTACGACACCTTTTTCTTCCTTTCTTCTTTCACTCCCTCGTTTATGCCTTCCCTTACAGCGCGGTTCAGGTGTTCAGCGATATATGAGACAGATACTGCGCCATTTCCTCTCCCAAAAAAACCAATTATTATTAATTATTATTATTACAATAATATAATAGTTATCGCAAATATCGTTGGCCTCCTTTTTAACGAGCTTTAGCGCAAAGAGATTTTTTGATACACTTTCGAGCCTTGTCCTTCAAGTTGGTCTTTAATGTACCACCGACCTGTGATTGTGAAATGGACGGGGATTCGGAGCTGTGGGCATTCTTTCGGAGTTAATAAAACCACGTGTTCGACCCCCCGCGGCATAAAAGGCGTGGGCTGTGTGTCCGGGAAAAACAAGACAAGGAACGCTCCCTGGTATGCACCAACTTGCCCAGTTGCAAGTACTTCTTGGCTCCGTCGTCTTTTCCCTATTTTATTTTGAGGTCGTTGCCCGCAGAGACTCCATCTTTACCCAGGATTATCGTGGATCATCCATCAGTGCTGTTTTTTTTTTTTCGGTTTGTGCGGCATAATAGTGTGTCTGCGTTAGTGCTTTTCAAGTCTTTTACTGTTTGAGGTGATTTCCACTACCTCATCCGCAAGAAAAAAATAACGAAAAGTACGTCGTTCGCGTACCGCTGTGTAATATAACTTGATCAAAAGCACAGCTGCTTGCATTGGTCTCGACGTTATTGTGTCGCTGCTATGACGTGACGTCGCCGAGAGCCTGCTGGCTTATTCATTCCCGTCGTGGATGCCCCATCATGAGCCGAGAGATGATTAACGGCTGGGCTTAGTATGCGCCCTGGAAAAAGAAACGTCAACGTGGGAGCGCTTGCAGTGTGCAATGCAACGGGCCTGCAAGCTTTTCCTTCATTCGCAGCAAAATATACCTCGATTTAATTTTTACGTCAATGGTCCGCATTTCATTTTACGAATATTAAGAGGAAGTTAAGATGGGGCAGAGTACTTAAGTCGGCAGACTGTAACCGGTGATCTGTACACTGGCACAAGCGAAAGGCAGCTAATTATGCGACTTTCCGGCGTTAGCCTTAACTACCGTGATCGCTTGTGATGATGAAGATCAAGAGCGTCTAGTGCAATCTTACATCCGTTCCTCCCCCCGCATGGAATTTTTCTTTTTGACAGAGCTGAGCTTACTCGTTTGTTTCCGACACTACTCGGAGCATACGCACAGCGGACAAAAGAACTCTCTCACCTCACTCTCCATTAGATAGTTGCTTTTTTGCTATCGTGCGGTTCACTTCGTCACCACGAGCTGCTAATGGCCAATGACGCATGAAATGTGGCGCATCCCTTTTATCTCTCCATCTTCTGCCAGCAATTGCTCCTCATCGTCAATGCAATGGTTGACGTTATCGACACCTCGCCCTGCTTCGCGGCGGAGACAACCTGCCAATCTAATCGGCGCCTTTCTTCGGCAGGCGCACTGCGGAGCAACGAGGATAGGCCCGCGCCACGCCTCCAGCTTTTCAACACCTCCTTCCAGGGCCCAGGCGAGATTAAAACCCGCAAGCGCAGCCGATTCTCCTCAGAGGCCCTGGCAGCTCGCTGCAGCAGCGGCCACCCTGGCCCTATGAGAAGGAACCGGGGGTCGCGCGCGACCCGTCAGCGATGGAGTAAAAACAAAACAATAGAAGTAACCACGGCGGGACACTAAAAAGACACGCACGTACACGTAGAGCCAGCCAGTGGTTGCCGGCGGATGAATGGGGGGGGGGGGGGGGAGGTAGCAGGGAGGCAGGCAGGCAGTGGTTCTCATCGCGGTTCGAAGCGCATCTGCCCTTCCTCCCTCAGCGAAATCTCGGCGCTGCTCGGGAACTGTGCGCTGCTCCCCCCTCTCTCTTAATACGTGGAGGAGAGGTGCCAGCCTTTCCTTCTCACCGTGCTGACAGCGTTCTCAGCCCGCGCTCGCGCCCCCCAGCACGCCGCGACTTCCACGCACTCCGCTTCGTTAAATCCGTGCAGTGTGTTGCGGTGGTTGGCAGGCGGTCGCTGACTCAGGCATGTGGAGGGGTGAAACGGCATGCCGGGTAAGAACTCGTGAAGGCCTTTGCCCTCTCGCGCAGTTTGCTCTGGCCTGCAGCCGGGAGGACGATATGCTGTGCGAGGATACAGAGGCGCCTTTATGGAAGCGTCACAAATTTTGGCACAATGCCTCTACTGGGAGTTTAGGGCAACGGAGTATGCGTGCAGACTTGTAACCTGCACGAAATGGGACACGCTTTTAGAGTGTGTACAGTAAGGGTATGTGCGTATACCTGTGAAGAGCATAGATTTTTCAGTACAACCATGCCTCGTTAGTATGCCACTTTTGTCCCCGAGAAAAACTATTCATAAAGCGAGTCGCCCGTGATAACAAATCATGAAGAAAAAGATATTAAGAAAAAAACTGGCATTAATGCTTCTAAGCATAGTGGTGGGCGTTGAAGGGGTAATCACACAAAATCTTGGGAGCTCAAAGTGCGTTATCCTGGTCGCGATTTGCTTTAATATAATGTGATGCAGTTTGAAGCTCCTACTGGTCTA
Source organism: Amblyomma americanum (assembly GCF_052857255.1). Classification (NCBI taxonomy): domain Eukaryota; kingdom Metazoa; phylum Arthropoda; class Arachnida; order Ixodida; family Ixodidae; genus Amblyomma; species Amblyomma americanum. The sequence goes on along the minus strand of NC_135506.1, from coordinate 2,785,219 downwards.
TGAGACACATGATGACGTTTCATGGCGTGCGGGAATATCTTCTGACAGCTGCTGGAGGCGTTCAACGTAACACAAGCTGCAGAGAGAACACCCTTAGCAACTATTGATGTAGTACGACAAACGATAGGACGCGTCTCCACTCATCATGACAATGGAACGCATAGAACCACAAAAAGAAGTATTCTGACATCTGCACTTTTGCACTGCTTTTCGATGATGCCCAGCACTCAAAAAACAAGAAAGAAAAAAACTGGTTGGGGGAGTCGAAATTTCATTCTCATCGCTCTCTGTATTAACGAAACAAGATTACATGGACCCAGTTACGGTCTGTGCATCTTACCCTTGTCCATTGTCCTGACAGCGAGTTGTCATATTAACGATCCGAAAATGCGTGGAAAAAGTTTCGGCCCCCGAAAATAATTGTCCATAATTCGAGTCGTCCTTATTAACGGTGCTCGTATTAACGGCGGACAAGTGTACTTAAGTTTCTTCAAGAGCTGTGCTTTGTCTCCTGGTTCGCTACCGTGCTCGGTCCATCTTCTTTGTTTACGTTTCAGGATTCTAATATCTAAATAGCGATTTATATTGCCTACAAGCAGAGTCGGAAGCCAAGAGGAGGAGCCTTTCTCTGAGAGCATTTTGCAAGGCAGGCGGTCTTGGCACTAATGGCGTATTTCAGTCGGTGATTTCAGTCGCTGATTTCAGTCCCCGCAACCGAAGAGCGTGATACTGGGTTCTGATTGGACCGCAATGACGTGTTGCTCCTTTGCGGATTGGGACAGCTATTCCGAATCTCCGACTGGAACACGCTATAAGACTTTGACCTTCTTTCTTTTTCCGTGGGCACACATAAATTTCCATCGTACTTTTTTCTGTGCAGCACAATTTCTTGTCGTCCAGAAGCAGCGGGCTTCGCTTGATACTTTTTCCCCCCTTCAGCCGGGATTCAAAGGTCTTGAAGCTCTACGTCTGTGATTTCAAGGCAATGCTACAACTGAACTGTGCTTTTTCATATTTAACACTCAGCCACCACTTACGCGATTGCAAGTGCTGGTACTTCATGCGCAAATGCAGAAGATTGCGAACTGAATGCTGGCCTCTGGAAACCAATTGCATAAACATAAACACTGAACCCTTGCCACTTTAATTAGCGTCCAAAATATTCACGGCTTTTCCGGTGACACTGAACCGAAATAGAAAAGAGAGTGCCAAATCTTACAGGAAGAAAATTTTGCAGAAGGAGAAGCAGTCAGGACAAAGTGCTAGCACCTTACAGCGTCCTTTTTTCTTCAGCCAACTGCATGTTTTGCAGAATTACTGCTCGAAAATGTGGCCACATTGTTATATAACTATTTGATAACATTATATATTACAACAAGTAACAAATCGTAACGCCTTGCTTCAAGTCCGCCCTCAGCGCATAGATATAGCAATCCAGTAATTCATGTGTCGACATATCTAATCTATAGCTAGCTACACGCGAATGATTACTAACAGTCGGCACACAAAAACTTCCCCATGGTGCCTCAGTATGTCGACAAATATGGACTGAAACCCCGGTCTAGCTAGGTCGAGCGTGCAACTCCCAAAGAAGGGTACTTTTCAGCGAAAGGTACTGTATCTTAACCAACGGCCCATCTTTCTGTTTCGCATATACAACAAAGATATTATTCGCCCCGAATCCCAACAACAACAAAAACAATACAAAAACAACAACAAAGTTGACAACAAAAATTTCCGACCTCTGCGATGTGAGGCAAATATGCAAATGGCGCAAAGGTTGTGCCACTCTACTGTCGAATCTCGTTAATTGAAACTCGAAGAGTACTGAAAATTTATTTTAGTTAATTTAGCATACTTGGGATGGTGAAGGCACCAAAGCGTCAGCTATAAAATGAGCCTGAAGACAGAATTTAGCGAGTTTGAATTAACGAGATTCTAATGAATTTATTTCTTGTATTCGGCTAAGAGGTTTAAGGCTTTCTCCGTACGGCAGCGGTTCCCGGAACGGAGCCGTTTCGTAAGGGGTCGATTAAGTGCGCAGTTGGCGTGCTTCTGTTACGTGGCCCCTGTCACGAATCCTTACGGAACCGTCTGCATGTCGAGTCTGTTTCCATGACGACATGGTGACGACTGCGCCTCCATGACGACCGTCTGTGGAGAGAAGCCAAGTCTGGCGCTTGCATGGCTGCGCCATACCCAGCAATTATGGGCAAAAGCATGTTTGAAGGTGAACGAATTTATGAACACAATTTTTTATATTGTAAGATTTCACTACAAAAATCAACACATCTGCAGGTCTCCCGTTGGCAGGCTTGCATTTTTCTGCTGTTAATGTAATTGCTATCGTCAATAACGTTCCCCATAGAATTTTTTATGGTAGTCTTAACTGCTCAATGCAAGCAATGGAAGAACTTTTAAAAGAAAGATTTTGCTACATGTAAGCATGGACCATTACCTTCAATGCTTTCATAACAGTACCTTAAAATTTTCCAATACACAAATTTTTTGTCCAAGAGCGTCGGACATGCCATAATTTCACCAGCACGATTACATTAACAAGGAAACTTTCCGTTTTCAAAATGTGTCCGCGTGCCTTAAGAAATGCATACGCTACATATCTGTAAAAAAACATATTCTTACTGTTCGCTTGCATTCTCAATACTGTGAATTTCTTTGCTTTCTTAACCCCAAAAGTCGCCTGTTCGATTCCGGCCGCGGAGTCGAAGGAAATAAAAACGCACCTGCGTACGTTTTCGGAGCATGCTAAAGAAATCCCTCTGGTCGAAACCATTCCGGGGCAGAATGGCATTGTTTGGGGCTACTTGGTGTGATTTCATTTGTGGGGCCAGCTTGAACATTGGGAGACACACAGAAAGCCTTCCGCTGACACACACACACACACACACACACACACACACACACACACACACACACACACACACACACACACACACACACACACACATATATATATATATATATATATATATATATATATATATATATATATATATATATATATATATATATATATATATATATATATATATATATATTCGCACTTTCGTAGAACACTTATCGGTTTGGCGGTTTCTGATACGCTTATTTTTTACTTCGGGAATACCTGAAGAACGGTTATCGCAACGTTAACGACGCGGTTGCCCAGTCATCGTCCAGTCCTCGGGCTATGCGCGAAGATTATTTCCGACACGTGTGTCTTTTGTTGTGCACGCTTTTCGGGCATGCCTTCCAAACAGTGTTTTCGCTCTCCGCAACTGTCGCTTCGTTGTGTACATTTTTTTCTTGCGGTGGCGTGCAGTGCACACGCCATTGCATGGAACTGCGGACCTTCGTGAGGGAGAGGAGCAGGGGAAAGGGGAGTTGAGAAGGGGTCGGCCACTGCTGCCGATCTTTGTCAGAGGCAAGCCGCGCGCGCGGGCGCACACACACGCACACAACCCCCCTCGGCGGGCCCGTCCGCCGACCGGGATGGGACCGTCCCGGCAAGGCTCGGGTTTCGGCCGAACAGCGTCGGGTTACAGCCGCCGGCGCCGAGGCAGCGCGCTCTCTTCCCTCCCCGCCTCTCGCCCTCTTCCAATTCCCTTCCATTCTCCTTTCTGCCTCCTCTCTCGCTACGGGAAGGGGACTTAGTCCAAGATGGCCGCCACGCAGCAGAGATTGGGGCGCGATGCATTGGCGGCGGCGCCATCTTGCTCGCTTGCCACCACTACTGTCTCTCGTCTGAGCGGAGGGAGAGAACGGGCCCGGAAAAACAGGTGGTGACAGCGGGGCCTCTCTCTCCAAGGAGGCGACGTCTCCGGGAAGACTTTGCGCGCATACCCCTCTAGGCTTGCCCCGTCAGCGTTGTCGCCTTATCGAGAGAAAGAAAAAGAAGAAAGAGAAATGGCTTGAATGAGCAAACAAGCCTCGAAGAAGCCCGCGGGTGGGGTTGAAAAAAAGAAGAAGCAAAACAACGAACCACTATACTGCCCTGCAACGGCAACAAACGTGCAGAATTCAGTGTATAGTGCTCAGCTGTTGCTGGTGCAGTGTATTGCTGGAGTTAATGGTGTATCTTCAGTCCCGAGCGTCGATATTTGGATCTTTCTTCAGCAGTATCGATCGGGAAAACTGCTTCGCAATTCCTGCCTTGACGTTTACACTTATCTGCAAGCTGTGGTTAACACACGACCCAAATGCTATCTTGTCTCTCGCAGGACACCCCATCATCTGTGCAATATGGGCTCAGCATGGAAGAGATGATCTTCAACTTGGCTGACTCCCACTTCTTTTTCAACGACCTTGAGGTGAGTGCTCAGCTGCTTGTGCTTTGCTAAAAAGTATCGTCACATTTGGTTCAAGCGCGACCACTTCGTTAATCGCTTGTATCAGCCGGTCGGTTTCGCGGATTAGAAGAATGGGATTGAATGAAAGTAAAATCATTGTTGTATTATATCAGCCATAGAAGAGATGTCTGTGAGAAAATATTTGCAAAAAGAAATAATGCAGCTGAAAATTAATTTATCCATGCTAAGTCTAGCGCGGAATGATGCTTCGCGATAAAAAGAAAAAAGAAAAGGCTCCAAAAGGCTTGCTTTTGTGCAATGCCGCACTGCAATGCGGCGAAGCTCAAGTTACTCGTGAAAGAACTAGTCATAGCAAATGCACACAACTGTGGAAGGAAGTCCGCCTGTGAAACGAGTAAGAAATGGCAGGGGTTGCGCTTTGGAGTCTTAAGCCCTGCGCTTGAGACTTGTTGAGAATCCCATGCTGTAGTAGAGCACAAATTTAAAAAAAAACAGTATCGTCTGCTTTTGCTGCGAGAAGACGGGTTATACATGGGTTATACTTGGGTTTACATGGGTTATATGTTAATAACTGGGGACAAGTCACCGTTCTATAGGCCTTTTTTGTTCTCATGTCGTTTGTTTGCTCATGCTCACGTACTGCGGGCAGTTACAAATTCTCTTGTGCTTTCCACGCCCAAAATCTTCACTTTGACGGCCGCACGTACTGTCAGTAAACAGCGAAGCCGCAGTACATCCACATGTAGGCACGAAAAATTATGAAAATTGAATTTGCAGACGTGATCTTACATTAGCGATAAATAAAATGACTAAAGAAGCGACATTTCACACTTGTGCTAATTTTAAAATTAATAAAACTAAAGGATTTGTGTTTCTCCGCGTCCTCGAAAAACAAGAACATGTACAAAAACAAAGCCAAAAACGCTGACATCACGTAAACACTGCTAGAGATACTTCAAATCACAGAACGAAATCTTCACCCACAAAACAACGCCAAACGCTGCTAAATTCAGGAGAAAAACTGCGTACAACGATGTTCAGGGATTTGAATTCTGCGGTATTCATATTTGCATTCTGGTACTTGTAATTTCTTTGAAATATTCGTTTCTAATTTTAGGTATTCTGTCGTGCTAGAAGGCTTCTGCCTTATTAAATTGCTTATTTATTTCACAAAATCTAATTTTCATCAGGATTTTATATTTATTTATTTGCCCTGAATGTCCAGCACTGGGCATTACATATGTGGGGGTGGGGGGGGGGGGGGCGAAGAAAGCAGCAACACAATAACAAATGGTAAAGATACAATAGGAAGAGTTGAATTAAAAGCTAAACGCGGTAATAATAAAAAACTGCAAAGAGGTCAGTACAGAAAGAAAGCGTTGGTACAGCAGAACATAAGCAAAGGAAAAAAAGGCACCGGCAAAAATGCAACGGCATTCATCAATCGCAGAGGACTCAAGCGCTATGACGCGTTTTCTGTGTTCAAAAGTGTTGGCAAAGCTGTTTGAAACGATGATGATTCATTACGGTTGATGATACTGGATGGCAATGCGTTCCATTGCTTGATTTATTGCCAATACAAGCGGCGACTTCTGAAATTTTAGTGAGCGAGCGAAAATCGGGCAGGCTTTTGCGCATGACCCAGGAGAGCTGGGATTTGCAGGCGGCTGGAAGTTGGCGTGTGGCAACTCTGTGTACTTGCAGGCACACCGCATGCCCAAGGTAGGCACGCGCAGCAAAGATGCGATTTCGGGAGAATGGCTGCGCGCTGTGGTATTATAACATTAGAAACAATGACAACCGGGCAGGCTTTCTACGCGTGGCATGAGGCTGAGAAATCAGGGTGTGCTTCAGTGTTGATATGCTTCCATGTATTGAATATCGTGACATTATAAATGTGCAGGCTTTATTTGTACTGCCTCGGCAGCTTATGTAAGATTTGCATGCGTGGGGTGCCATATTGTCACGAATTGGTGAATGCAATCCGGAGGGCAGAAAGACAGCTAAAATGGCGTCTAAACAAAATTCTTTATTTGGGCTGACTTGCGCCCACAATGGACTGAATCACTCGGCGGCGACGTGGCAACAAGCGTGCTCGGCGGTCGTCGAAATGAACGCCCGCCGCTCTCAGCCATGCTCAATTTAAAGCTCATAGCGAACTTTCGAGATAAAGCGTGTAAAGTTAATATAACATTCTGGAACAAGGTAGAATCAGCTCCGCCTGGGTGCGATCAATCGAGATAAATCTGGTCCCGTCTTGCATCCACAAACAAAGCGATAAAGTGGTGTGGTGGAAGCTCTGAAGAAAGAACAAACACTGCAAAGATTCGTTTGGTTTGGTTTGCTTTACTGGGGTTTAACGTCCCAAAGCGACTCAGGCTATGAGGGACGCCGTAGTGAAGGGCTCCGGAAATTTCGACCACCTGGGGTTCTTTAACGTGCACTGACATCGTACAGTACACGGGCCTCTAGAATTTCGCCTCCATCGATATTCCATCGCCGCGGCCGCGATCGAACCCACGTCTTTCGGGCCAGCAGCCGAGCGCCATAACCACTCAGCCACCGCGGCGGCTGCAAAGATTCGTGGCAATATAATGGAGGCGTATTCAAGAGATGACCTGATCACGTTATCAGCGTGGTGCAAGCGCTCTGCTTTCCCTTATAAAAATAGTCGATAGACTGCTTATAGACTATTTCCTTCTTATAGATATTTCTTGTCTATATAGTGTCTATGGACTGTCTATAGACAAACGTCTACTAAAAGTGTGTGACCATAAATCTGATGATGATGGATTTTTATGGGGCAAGGACATCTGTGGCCGAATAACGCCATGGCACAAGGTTTTTTTCTTTCTCTCAAGGTGGGGTCAAAGACCCATTTCCCGAGTATTTCACCCTAAATAAACCGAGCACCTGACCAGGGTAAAGCTGGCACCCATTGTATCACCGGTGGGTACCCGGCGGTAATGGGGATGATCGAGCCCCGTACCTTCCACATGCGATGCGGATGCTCAACCACTTGGCCACCGCTGGGGTATGGCCATAGATCTATAGATTGTCTATGGACTCTCTATAGCATTTATATTGCCTAAACACCGTTCCCTCGGATTTGTCTATAAACAGTCTATAGACTTTATAGACAGAAGTTTGGACAGTTTATACACTGCCTAAAAATTTTGTAAGGGTTGTTTCTGCATTAGCGAGGACTAAACGGCGTTCGGAAAGACCAATTTGTTTAAATTCTTTCTTACTTATGAATTATATACGAGTATTCCGTTTTAGGTTATGACTGAGAAATGCTCCCAGTTATTTGGTACATGAGACAGATTCAACTGCGTTGTTATTTATGGTGTGATTATTTTGCGACGTTTTTGCTACAGGGGAGAATCTTACGTGTTCAGTTTTTCTCACGGTAATTTTCATTAACCATGTTGAACACAACCCTGTTAGTTCTGCAAAGTCGGACTGAAGTGCTGCCATTCCCAGTTGTATCAGTCGGGGGTGGCCAGCGAACAAAAGCCGTTTATTGTAGAACGTACAGTGCTTTTATAGCCGAAGGGGGTGTGGCAAACAGGGCGCGTATTTAATCTAGACGAGCACGATGAACGGCCGCACCAGGCATGGCACGTGCGTCATTCCCGATACACTAGTGCGATTTCTGTATCATATTTTCATCACTATGTGGTCAGTGCCTTATTCTCGGCCGATCCTCCATATCGAATATAGGCTATTTTCTTCCTTACGTTAACAGCTCTAAAAGTTTTTGCTTTCTTTTTTTGCTTAGAGGCAATGTGGAACAACTTGACATTTGAGAAACGGCGCTGGGACTCACTTGCGGTGAAAATAAAGAAAGCGGTGAGGCCCATATGAGAAGACTCAGCCGCGTTCAGCCTCCAGACGAGACAGTGCAGGGAGCTCGTCCACGCAAGTGCGAGAGAGAGAGCGCCATATTCTTTTCTCGTGCGGTCACAATTATTCACGTCCATCGCCGCTCGCATACAAAAGGCCAGGCGTTGTTATACGCCATGCCCTAGTTGCATTTGAGCTTTCTCCTTCTAATTTGCGGCCGCGCTCTCGAAGGTCCTCCCCGAATGTGGGCTACGCCTGTCACTTCCCATCGGGGCCGCATGCGGGCGTCTATCTTCTGCCGCGTCCACGCTCAGTGCGCGCCAGAACACGCGTCGCTCCTTTGTCGCATCCCAGCATCGCCTTCAGTGGAGAGCGGTGGCCCTTGGCGAAGACGTGAGAGTGGTCACTAAGTGCGCTCGGTGAGGCGACGAGGGGAAATCAAACCTCACAGTTTAAGGGGACAACTCCGTCCACTTCATGGAATTAGTAAAAAATCGATTCTATGTCTCTCTATAGCCGTGCTGATGTTTGTCTGGCAGCTTAGGACACATTTATTGCAGTGAAAGTTGGATATAAAATATTTGCGCTACTTGATTCATGCTGATATCATCGTCAATACTAAAAACTATGGGGAGCCTTCAGTCGCCTTAACAGTGGAATGCAATAGCATTAGAACCCGCCGCGGTGGCTCAGTGGTTCTAGCACGCAAATAGTGCAGACAGAGCGATAGAAATGAAGACCACGGACGTGACGCTAAAGAACAGAGTGAGGGAAGCTGAGATTCGGAAGCAAAACGAGGTAGATATATCTTCAGTTCAAAGCAAAGCAAATACACGCAGCTGGCCATCGGTGGTCGACAAAGGGGTCAGGGCGGTCATGAAGAAGATATATGGGGAATTCACGTGACGTCACAGGCGCCATTTCGTTGTCAACCGAGTAGGTATACGGCAGAACTGGCCGGAGCAGACGGCTAGCTGTTAATCCCTTCAGGACACGTCGGTGGCTTTTTGCAGTGCTCCACAGACAACAAAACGGCGGCCGCTCTGACGTCAGTGAATTAGGAGCTTTCGAAGTTTGCTGAAATAACGTGGCTGCAGCTGTTGCAAAAGAGAAGTAACTGGGGGGTAAATGGGAGATGCCTTTGCGACACAGTGTACTTCGTGATGATGATGATGACGACGACAGCATTGGAAAAGGCACAAAACTGCAGGCTCAGTATTGGTGCTCTAACTTCTACTTTTAGCTCAGATTCCCGACAAACGACAAAACCCCCGGCGAACATGCATAAAGCAGCACTCTTTCTTGAAGAAGACTGCGATCGCTGTCGTCTTGGTGAAAACAGCGCTTATACAGGAAGGAGGACCAGGAGAGACACAGCGTCGTGTTGTGCGCCCCTTGTGCTCTAAGCTCTGTAAGCGCTGTTCGCACCAAAACGATGCTGCGCCGACCAGCCCCACTGGTCATCCCGTTAAAAAGGTTTTTGTCGTTTGTCCAGTTCTGCAGCGGAGCATCGAAGAACGCGTGAACCCTTCCATGTCACGAACAGACGTTCACACAGCTGTCCATGCGGAGCACTCGACCGGCGCACTGAGGAGTACACTGGTGCGACTAACGAGTGGCTTGAAGAACAGCTTACTGAGCATGCGCAGTATAACACGGATCGTAGTTTCAGTTATCCCACTGAGCCGTGGGGTGTACACTGTCACTCAGATTTTGTTCAAACGCTTAGGATATAACTCGGGTTCCAAAACACGATTGAAGTACCTTATTCTTCGTTTATGAGTATTCCGCTTCATTCTTAGAAACGTCCAATTAGGAGAAAACCATCAAATTCTCGAAGGACTGAGTCCCATCTTCGCTCACATGTGTGCGTATGCGTATTGGTTGAACTCTTACGAGCGCTAATAATGAAGTGCTTAAAAGTGCCTTTAACGCCTGCAGGAATGAAAGTGAACCCGCTTCCTTTTTTATTTATTTTTTACCTACACGCACGTGCTCGCGCTGGCTTTCATGTTTTGAGAGCTCCTGAAGAGGAAGGGAACGATACGACTTCGACCGCACTCACTAGATAGCAGCACAAGTGCTAGACGTATCCGAGGACGAGCTTTCCACAGCGCAAGGCCTTCCTCCACGCCTGCCGCGCGTGCGGTTCTGTTGTCCAATATTACTGGAAAAATTTTCCACTGCCGGGTCTCGGGGACGATACCGAGCCCCCAGGTTCTCCTAAAAGCAGAGTAGAGCGCGCCGTTCGAGGGCTGTAGACAAGTACAGCTTCCCAAGTTTTTATTCGGTAATATCTTGGCAGCGTTCCACGAAGGACCACAGTGACGAAAATACAGGCGAGTTGTGCCGGAACAGCAGAACAGCTGTACAGACGACTCTGCACCTTGCCAGCGCTCTGTGCGCATGCGGGTACTCTCATCCGTTTCTCCACTATACTATACAGTAAACTAGAATAGGGCACTGTAACTATACGGTCCTTCACGGGACACTGGATGGCCGTCTGGTCGACACTGCTGAGATAGTACTAAAAAATTAATGTGGATTAGCCCAGCTAATCTAGGATATACCAAGCGGAAGCGAGATTGAGGTCTCCAGTGGCCCACGGAGCCGGTTGTGCGCCTTTCCTTTCTTGAAAATGAACGGTCTTTGCAAAGTTGTGAACGCCAATGAATTCTATGAACGCCATCGGCTCAATTGTTTTGTTTGGCTTTTGAGGAAAAGAAATGGCACAGCAACCGTCGCACTTATCTCGGTGGACACCCGAAGTGCGCCGTAAAAGAAGGGATAAAGGAGGGAGAGAAAGAGGAAAGAGAAAACTGAAAATCGAAAGTTGGATTTTGGAGAAAGGCGCGGCGCTGCACAGCGGCAGAACACCTGTGGCTCGGTGCTACTAGCGGCGCATGCGCACTAGTGACTAGGGAGCGAGAGAGAGAGAGAGAGAAACTGCGTCGTGCGTGACGTCACTCGTGCTCTTACATACGCCGGCTCGCGCGAAGCGCGGTGTTGACTAGGGTAGTGAAGCTTTTCGCTTCAAAAATTAACAACCGGTCTCGTAGTTGACAATATATATTGCACCAAAGGCGTACCGCGGTTCACGGCGTCTCTTAAATCGCGGCAGCTGCAGTCGAGTCTCAGAGGAGAGCCATCAGCCGCATTTCTTAGTTGAACAACGCGCTCGGCATCCTTCGCCACATTTAGAGTCACTGTCCCTTTTGGTGTGTGGCGCCAGAACACAGCACACCGATCTCTAGGGCGTTCACCTCGGCCGAGCAGCGCCATCTTTTTCGGCACATGTGCCTCTCTCTTCTTTCACGGCGTGGTTGAGGCGTCCAGCAAAAAGTAAGATGTTTATATACTGCGCCTTCCTTTTTATTAAACCCAATATTCTAGGGCAAAGTACGAACGACTCAAAGATAACAAAAACACAACGAAAATTAATCCGCACAGCTGATTAAGCAGTCTAGCGTGCGGCGTCTTTATAAAATTATTTGCTTTCACCCTTGTACTATGCTGCATGCGAACTCAGGAACGCTGCTTATGTTATTGTCACACTTATTAAAAGCTAACTAGTACACGAAATTCCTTTTTGCATAAGCTTCGACGTGCATGCGAGATGAATAGATTAGGGGCGCACCTGTTGCTTTAGCAGTCGCTTGGATAAACGCGGTTGATGTGACGCGCCTCTGTTCTCAGTCCGACTCTGCGGTAAGCTGCGCGGCCCACGCATGCGCAGTAACCAGCGTCGCACATTCTAGAGACGCTGTTGTTGACGCATTTGCTGCTCCGGCGGCAGCCCAGCGTCTGGGTACCACGGGGTGACTGAAAGTTTCGCTAAGGTTCGCCTCCTTGTTCTCCCTCTGTTCTACGCGCGCCGCCAACAGCGCGGGCTAAACGCATATTTCATGCTTAAAAAAGGAGAGTTGTACGCGGACGCCTGTGCCACACAGCTGACCGCTGAGGACGCGTACTCGAAGCCGCGCATCCTGAGACGGTGCCAATGGGGCGACGTCGGCATCGCGCCCTGCAGCGGTCGTCCTTGGACCAGTTCTGGCCGGCCCGAAGCTGCGGCGGATGGCCGTCTCGCGCAAAAACTGGTTCCGCCGCAGTGCTGCACTGCTCTCGAAGCGCCGTGTGAGCACGCGTACTGCTCCAGGTGCGAGGGGTCGCGCACATTGTCCTTGGAGGCAGGCAGCCCTTATTACGCGAAATAATTGCGGACATTGTATTACAAACAGCGAGGAGACTTCTGTGTGGCCTGGCTCGCAGTGATATCGCAAGGGTGATTCTCAAGCTATAAACATTACTGCTAGTTTTCCGGACAGTGTTTGCGAGAGCCGTAATGCTTTGGAGAGCAATCACGTTCGTTCTATTGTTTCGCCCATTGATTGTTACGTCAGGCCTTAATTAGAGCGTACAAAGACAAGGGCTGAGACAGGGAACGCGAGCGCTGATTTCTAGCGATGTCCTTCTCCCTGGCCTTGTTTTCGGTGCTGCTTTGCGTTTAAACTTGAGGAGAAAATTAAACTCCGCCTAAGGGTATGACACGGTAGCGTTAATGGATGTCTTCAGCGGCCTAGGGTCCTCTTGTCGTATCGCTTCGCTGTTCTTTCAATCTTTCACCATCGCCTGCCACTTAGCCTACGTTTGATAATACAATGCAATAGCATAAAAGATTCCTCCCGCTCAAGTACTCTCTCTCTCTTTCGCCTAGGTTAATAATAACAATAATAATAATAATAATAATAATAATAATAATAATAATAATAATAATAATAATAATAATAATAATAATAATAATAATAATAATAATACCAGAGTACAGGATGCGGACGCGCCAAAGCCATGAAAGGGCTTGCAGGGCGTCGTCCAGCAGCAGCAACCACCTCTCTTTTAAATTGCAGCATTTGTGCAAAAAGCAAAAAAAGAAGCATGAAAAAGTATCACAATTGCCCCTATATGCAGAATTGGTCATACTCTACGTCACGTTCATAGGTCGTGCGGAGTCCTTATACCACTCCCTGGCAGCGCGGTTAAGCGATGCGCCACTGGCCCGACAGGTGGCTGTTTCAAAGAACTGGTGGGGTCTGTGAGACCCAGGTTGCTCTTCCCGAGCAACATCTCGCGACCAATCGTTAGTTTTACTGGCGGCACCTGCTACAAAGTCACGTGACCCAAGTGGCAGGTATAGTTATACACCTCTCGGATATAGGTGTACGCCTCTAATAAAGAGAGACGCCGAGCCTGGAAAGTGGTGTTCTCCGTGCTAAAGGTATGCGATTTTATCGAAGATGGAAAAGTTGAGTATAGTCGCATAGGAAGGAAACAAATCGTTCACTCAAGCAACCAATCAGAATAATTAAAGAAATGAAAGAAGGAGGCAGAGGTCCGCACTGGTCCGGTACTGTCGGCACCAGCAGTGTGCATGCACAGTACACGCCGCAGAGCACTGAGTCCAATGTTCCACGCCATGGAACATTGCCCGCAGCTTCCACGCTGCCGTCAGCGAAGCGCAAGTTTGCACTATCCTTCCCCTACTGTGCATGTTACAGTCCGCGAAGAGTAGGCAGCAGCGTGCCGATACTATAAGAATAAGGGCAGCAGCGATTCAAGGGCAAGAAGGAATAGACACTCCAGCAGACCAGTGCCGCTGCAATCTTCTCTACGGATGGTGCGTACGTATAAATAGTACTGAACCTGACGCACCGCGGCGCTTTTGCGTACAAGTGCAAACAGAATAACGAAAAGTAGCGGAGGAGCGTGCTAATTAGTTAAGCTGCACGCGAACTAGCGTGTAGTTGGGCGACCTATATGACGAATCGTCCTCGCCGTGTGTCTGTTCGAGGGGGTCGTTTTGGTGGCGTTACAGAGTTTTATCGCACACAATTAATGCCGTTATACTACAACGCTGGCCAAAAGAGGCGCAAATAATTAGAACCCGGGAAACACGGCAAATGTTTTTTTCTGGGCCGCAATTTCTTTCGGCCCTTTGGGCATGCATGCGCCTTGCTGTAGTGTCGCATGTTTTGCGGACATCCTAGGGTCGCAGCAATAGCAGTTCTCGTGCGCACCGTAGCCCAGCTACCGCTGTGCTGTCCTGATTTTCGTGGGAAGTAATCGCGAGGATTCCTGGACAGGCGCGTTTCGCTTCGGGCACCCACGAATTGCAAACGCGAGAACCTGATGAAGCAAGAGTGCGATACAGAACGCCTTTGGGGCGACGGCACCCAGCCTGCCGCTTCCGTGGGCCGGAGGTGCTGCTCCTATTTAATGGCGTCTTACTGTGTTCAGCGATTCTGTCGGCACTTGATACATGGCGACTGTAGACGCAAGCACTTCACTAGTATAGGTGGAATATAAAAAAATAAAAACAAAATTATGGTGCGGTATACGGTCATGTACAGAGTTCAATGTTGTGCCTTTGCTTCTGCCAAACTGCACAGCAGAATTATTAAGAAAGTTGGCAAGTCAGACAAGCCGCGGGAGCGGCCTTTTATTTATTGATTTTATTACCTTACAGGCTCCAGCATTGAACAGAAAAACACTGGCGCCAAATCAGACAACACACAGCAAGAAAGACTGGACAGGACCTAAGGCTGTGAAGCGCCCTATATCTCTATAATGTGCCCGGAAGCGCCTCTGAAAATGCGCCTGTCCGGTCTTTCTCGCTGTGTGTCGTCTGATTTGGCGCCAGTGTTTTTCTGTTGATATGCAGCAGCTGTCAGCCCAATATGTTTTGCTCGAGCATTGAGTAAGGGGGCTACAAAACAAAAAAAAAATGTACTAAGGATGAAATGTTTGAGGCAACAGCAAAGAACTATGCGGAAAACAAAATCTAACGTTACGCACCATGATGTACGCGGCAGCATGTTCTTTACTGAAAGGAATAAATGTGATGCAATGCAATACAGTAGAATAAATTCCAAATAATCTGCATACAGGCCATGACAGACGCCGTGGTGGAGGGCCTCGGATGATTTTGATCACCTGGGGTTCTTCAATTTCCACAAAACCTCTGCACACGGCCGTTTTTGCATTACGGCCCCATCAAGCTGCACAGCCAAATTCGAGGGCCGATTTAATCCTGTTGTCCTGCAGGACTGTTGCAGGAAGTTCAGTGTCAGGATCGTGCGCTCCCGAATGAAAAATCTCTCGCCTGTCGGGCTCAGCTTAGCGATTTAAAAAAAAGCAGGGACGGCGGCGGGCTGAGCAGCTGGGCGGGGCATGGCCACGGTCGAACGCCGGAGTTGAAACCGCCCGAAAAGAGGGAGGCACTCTCCTGATCGCGGGTTCGGCCCTCTGCTGGGCGGGAACACCGAGCGAGTCGATAATCACCGCCCAGCAGCCGAGAGCGCCGCGAAAGCCGACTGCTGTGGAGCTGCGGAGGAGCCGTAGACCAGAAAAAGGCCGTACGTGGTTTGCCAGTACGGTGGCGCCATCTATCGACTACTGGTGCAGTTTAGGCTTCGAACTAGAGAGGACATTCATCGCGTGGAATCATCGTAATAGGAGGTATCGATTCAGTGGTTAGGTATGTTAACAAGGACGTGTAAAATGTCGATGACCAACATTTGTGAATAAAATGCTTCATGTCCCAGAACTGACCCAGGCTATTTACTGCCAGTAATTATTAATTACCAAAGAAACGCCTAATTCCGAAATATTTTCTTGCGAACTCCGATTTTTCCCCGCTTACCAGCCTCAAACATAGCCCTGATTGTTACTCTCCGATAAAAAAAAAATCGAACAAATTATTACAATCTCCAAAGTTAACCCCACAAAAAAACAACAGAATTTTGGAATATTTTCGCGGAAACTCCGATTTCTCCCCTATTATCAAGTTGAAAAATAGCGCCCGAGTTTCACCCCCCCCCCCCCCCCCCCCCACCCATATTTGAAAGAATATAAAATCCGAAAGTGAACAGCAGTACGTATACTTAAAGTTACCCTTCTTTCTTAGGGCCGTTAAAGATATTTAGCATAGCGGAAGCATACTACCGTAGGCATGTACCGGTTTGCCCTACGCCAACTGCGCATGCGCAGTGGACCCACCTGACGCCGCCCCTGCCATTGCGCGTGCACTGCTACCGTCCGGCAAAGCGCTATGCGTCTATGCTAGTAAGTCTCCGCTAAGCTAAATGTATTTGCTGTCGAGTGGACCGACCTTCGGAACGATAACGGAACGCAAAATATGCTGTTCAACTGCCATCTCCTGAAATGCATCGGCCATCCGGCACTTTGGCCTGAGTTGCTGTATACATATGTCTTCTTTTCTAAGTTTTTTTATTCATTGCCAGCATCGCCTACATGGCATTACAGGCAGGGGGGCAAACGCTAAAACACTTGAGTGCACAATGAACATGATACACCAAAAAACATGCATTCAGACATTGCCAAATTAAGCACTCAACGCTTGGTAATATTATTCGTTTCACGAGATTGCGACAATTTAAGGCGATGAAGCACTCCACTGAGGATTTGCTCGAACAAAAAAAAAAAAAAAACGAAAGACTAAAAGCATCATTTCTAAATGAATACTCCTTGATCTTGAAGACGTTGTGCTTCCTCTGCGATACACGTGTTGGCGGTTTGATCTACTCATTTCGGTCTATGCCCGTTTGCCGGTGGAAAATACTAAGAAAAAATTTGAGGCGAAGATGCAATCGACGATCGTCTAAATTAGGCCACCCGTGCGATCGTTTAGTATTGGCTTGGTTTAGTTTGGTTTATGGGGTTTAACGTCCCAAAGCGACTCCGGCTGTGAGAGACGCCGTAGTGAAGAGCACCAGAATTTTAGACCACCTTGGGTTCTTTAACGTGCACTGACATCGCACAGTACACGGGCCTCTAGAATTTCGCCTCCATCGAAATTCGACCGCCGCGGCCGGGATCGAACCCGCGTCTTTCTGGTCAGCAGCCGAGCGCCATAACCACTGAGCCACCGCGGCGGCTAATCGTTTAGTATTAGTCATACATAAGCACCTGTCATAATTACCAGTTGCAAACCGAACAGCCTTATTTGAACTTTTTCCAGGATACTAGCATGTTCCATTGTATATGGGTCCCAGCAAACGCCGGCATATTCAAACACTGATCATACGTATGTAGCGACTTTTTCAGCCCACATGGCAACTGTTTGAAATTGCGCTTTAGGAAACCGAGAGCAGATGCAGCTTTATTTGCAATGCAATTCATGTGCCTGGTGCATCGTAGGTCTGCCGTCAGGAATACGCCCAAGTATTTAACCACTGTGGCTTTATGTAGAACAATAGTGTTTACCGTTTATTCTGTAGGCTGATGAGCCTTATTTCGAGTAAAAGTCACATGCATGCATCTTTAAATATTTAGCGCCATTCCCCGACGCGAGCACCAAGCTGCTCCAGTGTTTAAATCGGTTTGCAAGGATACAATATCACTCTTGTCATTGATAACCCTGTACGCAATGCAATCATTCGCGAACATGCGAAAGGATCGATTGATACCAGACGTGATGTCATTGATATACAACAACCCTGTGGCACACCAGAAGTAGCTTGAACATATCTCGATTAAGCACCGTTCAACACAACACACTGCTTACTTAGTAACAACTAATTGGAAATCCAAGTAATAACATCCTCGTCCAAGTTATAACCCCGCAGTTTTAATAGTAGAAGACCCTGTGGAACTGTATCGAATGCCTTGCGGAAGTCTGAGAACACACAATCCATTTTTAATTGCTTGTCATTTACGAGGACTACATCGTAAATAAATTGCACCAACTGTGTAGTACAGGAACGGCCACGTCGAAAGCTATGTTGGCTTGGGCATAGGACGTTGTGTTTTTCAAGGTGTTTTACTATACAACTGTATAGCACGCCATTTGTAATTTTACAGGGAATACTAATTAACGAAACCGGCCTATAGTTCACAACAGAATTTCGTGGACCGTTTTTATTTATCGGGACAACACATGCCAGCTTCCAGTTCGTGGACGAAGTTCCCTTAATGCAGGGATTTTTCGGACAAACGTACAAAGTACATCGCCAGTGTTTCTGTGCAGTTCCTCAGAGTCACTGCGGGAACGTTATCTGATCCGCAAGATTTAAGCACATTTACACTATTCAGCAATTTTTTTATGCACTGTTTTCGCCCCCGACAGTAAACTATAGTTTACTGCCCCAATGGGCATTGAACCTCTTTTGGGCGTCCTGAGGACGTTCAGGACGTCTGCAGGACGTCCAAGGGACATTTAGTGCCCATAGGTCTAAGGTGTACCACCGGGGCGGGTACGTACGTGCGTGCTGCTGCGCGTTCTTCCTCAAGTTTGTAGCGTGACACCGGTTTGTAACCCCTCGGTGACTTACAGCGCCCAGGTGAATCACCGCTTACGTAGACTCATGAATAGTTGCAACCCAAAGCCGAGCGTGAAAAAGGGAAAGATTGTGTTCTGCGCCTGTGTGGAGTCCGCATTCACTTCCTGCCTGGCAGCGGCATCCTGCTTATTTCTGTAAACATATAGCTGTGCTCACGAAATAAACGAAAAAAAAAAGAATGATTCAGCGATGCTATTGGGTATAAAGATAAGCAAGGACTATGGTTACAGACTTCACTTCTGCTCATGTGTCCTAGCAGGTTATGGTCTAGAGAGCGACGGTTCGATGAAACTAACTATACTGCGACAAACGTCAAATAAATCTAGTGGGTTCTTCGTGCGTGGCCTGTGAAACCTGCTAATAACGTGCAACCGGTGACCGACGAGGTACTGGATTGAGGAGGTTGCCTTCACCGCACAAAGAGCGCGCGGGCGAAGCGCGCTTCGAGGGGGACATCAATGATGGCACGCGCATGCGACTTGTCCATTAAAAAAAAAAAAAAAATCAGTTGCTGGGCGAGTTGGTATTTCATGCTTACATTCACAGCGCAAAGACAAACACGGACACGAGCGGAGACACCACCACAAAGCGCCGACTTCAACAACGTTTATTGCTGCGCGCAGCGACTACATGTAGCATACAGCGGGCATGCGCAGCAACAAAAAGGAAAGTCATGTGAGACTGGTAGCAGCGCCAACCCGCAAAGGAAAACACATCATCACGGGTACAAGGAAGACAACATAAAGCTACAGCCTAAGGTCAGGACGCAAACAAGAACAAAAAATATAATACCCTAGTTTGAAATTCTTAAGACCCGGCGCTCCTTATCACTTAACACCGATGGGGTGCTGACACAGTAATCTCCTTTTTCTGCAATCTCACCAGCCTCAGCTATCTCCCTGGCTGTTTTCCTGACATACTTATGAAAGACTGTTGTTCTTCTCAAAAAGGGACCGCGTTCCTTACACTGTTGGCAATCACGGCAGTGTATGCCTAGATGACGGGATGCCCCGATGACACTATTGCTGTGCTCCATGAGCCTCTCGTTGAAATGGTTTGACTGGCGGCGTTTTGATATTAAACACGGGAGATATCATGTAACCTGAGAGGCAGTAAACGGCATATAATAGGGGAAAAAAAGTAGAGACGGGATGTGAGTCTCACTACAGAGCATTCGACAGGCCTCGTAGTATTTGCGAGCTAGCCTTAGTATTGTAAACGCTAGGCAACAGAACATCACAAACCTTAACCAGACAGGGAGAGCTCGATTGAGCGGCGCATTTTCTGATTTTTTTTCGCACCCATGGAGCAATGTGGCCTACCGATTTATGCAACTCCACCGTGCAGCGTGCTCTTCGCTGCAAAGCCTATAGCTAGCGAGGAGTGATGCAACTCCGGCTGTTCCAACCACCGAGCATCCAACGCCGTTATTGCCGAAATTTCGCGTCGCTAAACCGTGTCGTCGCGGGGTCGGCATTCTCAGCAGCAGCCGGGGTGTAGCAGTGCACTCCGAAACCACCTTTCTGAATATACGCGGGTGCAGTAGTTCGTTCTGGTCGCTGCCGCGGAGTCTCCAGCAATGCTCGGGTGTCTGACCGCTCTATATCTCTGCGAGAAATAAGATTACGCAACGCCGCCCCTGTCTCCCACGAGTCCGGGAGGGAAAGCTGTTACGTAACCGGCGGGTTGGCGGAGGAGGAGGAAAGAGGGTGGGCGGCGCACATTCCAGCGTGCATCAGTCAGCAGCGGCAGCAACGCTCCGCTTGCCGCGCATGGCCGACTATGCCGCCCGCCGTTGGCGACGGCAGAGCGTCTCTTCTAGGGGCAACGAGAAAAAAAAAAACATTTTTGGAAGGAGTTCGTAAAGAGAAGTAGAACTGAACTGCAAAGAGAGAAAATAAAAAAAAAAGAAGGAAGGAAGCCGCTCCTCCTCCTCCACCCAAACAGCGCGGTCGCCTGACGCGAGATGCAAATGGCGCCGTCGTGCGGCAGATGCGGTGCCGCGTGACGAAGGACGACGTTTCCACTTTCCGGCGGCATATGTGATTCAGCGTGGGACGATGGCGGCTGCTGGCTCCTAACGGCACACGCGCCTCTTTTCCTCCAGTTTGCCGGCGCTGAACCAAAGGGGGGCGCCCACGAAACAGAGGACAGCTCAACGCGTATGCACTCTCGGAACGGTACACACGCAGCGAGGATGCTGAATGCGGCACAGCAACACTGCATGCTCTGCGGCTAGTTGGCTCAGTTTGGCTTTGAGGAACCGATGTAGCACACGGCGGAGACAACACGAGAAAGCGCTACGCCCAACTGACTTGGTTGCTGAGTCTCACGCGCATACTCGCCTAATAATGTGTTCACATGCGCAAGAAACAGCAGGCTCTTTTGTATAGTCATGAACACGCGAACGAGTAATGTGGCGCTAAGTTATATCTGGCAAGAAAACTCTATTCTCCATACTTCTGAGCAGATTTTGGTGACATCACATTGCCTGTTGTGCATCTCCATTAAAACGTCTGCTTGCTATTTTGACGCGTATGAGAACGGCACGTGAGTGTTATGTGGGTTTCATGCGTGTCGCGCGCTACGACTGTACCTGAATGCTGACTACTGAGGATCTAGACTTAGCGTTGGGCTCAAGTAAATTAATCTAAAAGGGTCAAGATAATTCATGCCGCGTCAGTTTCACCTGAGCACCGCAAGCTGCCAAATCGAGGAAATAAAAGAATGGCATCAAGAGGAAATTTTCATTTTATGGAGGAAAAAGAACTAGGGCAAAAAAAAAGACAGACACACCCATTCTATAAAATCCTGTTCCATCCAGATAACAGCCATGCGTTGTTGACTCAGATGTCTTCTGTCAATGCTTAATTAAAGACATTCTCACCTTGACCTGCTGCTGAGTAAAATTGGATCACTTTTTTCCCCCGGCAATATTATTTTGCACTCATGCCTGCGCTCATGCCAGCCATGTTCGTGCTTTCACTGATGCACAAATCGTACAGACGCGGACAGAAGAGTTCCCCGGGAACAGTAAAAATCAGGCCTTTACTAACAGAATTCGTGAAACGCTGTGCGGCTATGCAAAAAGCGGTACCGGCGACAAACAAAACACAGCCCAAACGAACCTAACCGTGGCCAACAGGGGGCGTGATTTCACTGCTGGCTTTGTTCTTCGCAGGACTGTGACCAGGCGCATATCGACGACGTGGCGTCGGACGACAACGGCCAGGACCTCAGGTAAAAAAAAAACATTCACAAAATCTTTTCAACCACCATTAAATGTTTCTCGTCTACATTATTTAATAACTTAATTACTTTATTTGAATCGAGGTAAAGAGCACAGCATGCTGAAGGCCCGCACAAAAGGTTGTCGTGGAGAGAGCTTGATGAGGCCCCCTGCGTTCCACGGCGTCGGAGAACAAAAAAGCTCCATACCTAAGAGAATTGTTTGACACAAGTGTTGAGCCAAGCTTAATAACAGCCACTACGTGACAGCACACATGACAAAGGACTTGTTAGCATAAGTGACTGACAGTGTACGACAGCGTGTAGTACACAGGATTCAAATGAATTCATTGCAAGGATTCAAACGGATGGACAAACTAACACACCAAACGAAATTGAGAGACAAAGTGATGAAAGACAAATGAAAATAAAGTTGTTAGTTGTAAAAAATGAAAGTAAACAAGCAAACACACCAAGAAAATAACCGTCAACTCATGAAATGGGTTCTTAGGTCTTCGTAGGAGACGTTTTCAATTAACGTTTTTTAACGTTTAATTCGTTCAATGTGCTTGGTAGTTGGTTTTGGAGTGACTGTACTCTGTACCTTGTTCTATACGTTGTTGCTTTCCATTTTTGATGACGACGTGTCATGCGCCTTGACATTATTTTCTAGATGTGCTGGTTGTTGCAAGAAAGTAGCTTCATTTTTCAATTCCTGTTTTAAGTATTTGCATAGTCTGTAATAGAAGGTGTTTATCGCTGGCACAACACTATATT
This sequence comes from Amblyomma americanum, assembly GCF_052857255.1. NCBI lineage: Eukaryota > Metazoa > Arthropoda > Arachnida > Ixodida > Ixodidae > Amblyomma > Amblyomma americanum. The sequence continues at coordinate 2,762,700 of NC_135506.1, read as the reverse complement.
TAATGAACAATTCATGTGAGTGAGAACATCTATGCACTTCTTCTGCGGGTCGAATTTTTTTTTTTTTTTTGGGGGGGGGGGGGTAATGCACGCACTCTTTCTAAATTTCTTTTAGTCATGGGTCTCCTTACCAGCTGGCGATAGTTCAGTCACAAGGAAAAACGCGTGTTCTAAATTAACAGCATAATTTTCCGCTTTAATACGTGGTGATCTCGGCAAATGAAACCTACAAAAGTGGACAGTTTTGTTGCCAAGTGGTTAATGTGTGCGTTCCAAAAAAGAGCTGCTTCGAAAATGACACCGAATGTTTTGAGAGCCAGCAGCCGCCAAACCATTCGGCAGGATTGGTGGCGCGCCCGCAACGCAGCATGTAGAAGTCGTATCGCAAGTGACTGTTGCATTGTATGCAGGCCAATATATAGATCGTAGGGAACACAGCAGCGCTAGCAATTCTATTCCGATTCTGTCGCATTTTTATCTTTCCGGTGTTCACCATTAGCTGAAGCGCCGCAACGCCTCCGCTGTCGTCGATATCTGCCACTAGGTGGTACATGCAGCGGACATTAGCATGGAATGGAATCAAATGAAGAAGAATCGATCTATTATATCGGTACATGTATTACACCGAACCCTTCGGAGACTGCTTTTGTCGCGTTCGAGGCATGCTGAAACATTTTAAGAAAATGCTGTGCGCGGTGCAAAGTGATTTTATTTTTCAACGTTTAGAAACGCGGTAACAGGTACATCGGGAGTCTATGTTGCGTCCTGAAATCTGGCCGTAGTAATGGTGCAGCCGAGGAAAAACAAGCTCAGAAAACAAATTCAAATGCTCGTTGCTCCAATTTGGAGCCAGGAACTTGATCAGAACGGAGCAAGAGGGAGACTGCTTGAGCGCCATTACAAGCAACCAACGCTAAAAATTGATGATAGTGAATTTTTATGGCGCAAGAACATCTGCGGCCGAATAGCGCCATGGTACAAGGTATTTTCGTTGGCTCAAGGTGGGGTCAAAGACCCATTTTCCAAGCATTTCACCCTGTTCAAGCCGAGCACCAAACCAGGAGAAGCTTGTACCCATTGTATCACCGGTGGGTAACCGGCTAAACTGCATGAGGATCGAACCCCGCACCTCGCGCATGCGAGGCGGATGCTCAGACCACTAGGCCACCGCTGCGGTCCGACGCTAAAAATTGAGGTCGGGCAGCAAAAAATGCCTAATATTTATGATCGCTCTGTGTTGGCCACCAGCTCGCCTTGAAGCGCCGACAGCGTCTCAGAGTTTATTTAAAGTGCGGTCATGTCCTACACAACTTCAATGTTCCTCGATCCCAGCGCCTCCTTTAAGAATGGAGAAATCCTTTCTCTGGGAAAATGCTTTTTAGTTCAGAGAGGTTGGCCGGGTGAACCTGTGGCGTGGGTGGTAAATTTTGGAACTTGCTCCTGAAACAAGAAGTCAGCACCAATCTGAGAGGCGAGCTGTTGCAGTGCTGGGCCAGAAACAGTACTGTCGTCGCAGCGGCGGCCATCTTCCAATTCCAAACACCGCTGTCGTCATCGCCTGCAACCTGTGTGCCGGCAGGCTGCGCTATTTCCTACTCCTGATCCACCCTGTAACCTGCCTTCGGGGTATGGACTGCTCGCAGTGTGCTCCCATTCATGTGCAAGTGGTGCTGTGACACTTGCCGCGTTCTCATCTTGTGCCGTTTGACAAAGGGAGGCATGTGAGATAGGCGTTAGAAATTAAAGAAACGCGGAGATAAACTACTGTTGGTCTTTATCGATAGATTGCCGCGTTCGAAGCACTAACATGCGACTTTCACTGAAAACGGAGCCTCCATTTTAATCTAGAAAAGAAGGTTAAATACAGCTGTGACAGCCACACTGCGGTGCCCCATGCAGCGCCGTTTTTTGTGCGTTCATCTCGGGGAACGTGGACATACGGGACACCTAGGCCTTTGTCCCGCATAGAGCGGACGCTGATGATGACTATGCCCCTCCTCGCAGCAACTACAACTTCGCGGCGGACGGCTTCCAGGCGGGCAGCGCGGTGCCGGCGTCGGGGGGCGGCGGCGGCCTCTGCCTGTCGTCGGGCGTCCGCGGAGGCGTGGACTGGATGCGCAAGCTGGCCTTCCGCTACCGGCGCATCAAGGACATCTACAACCAGTACCGCACCAACGTGGCCGGCCTGCTGGGCCCCAAGCGAGACCAGTGGCTGCAGCTGCGCGGAGAGATCGAGGCGCACACCGACAGCTGGCTCACGCTCGCCATGAAATGCCTCTCCGTCATACACTCCAGGTAGGTACCCGCCACAGTTTAGGCTCAGGCGTTCTTACTAATGCGATAGCATCATCACCGTCATCAGCCTGACTGCGCCCACTGCAGGGCAAAGGCCTCTCCCATTTCTCTCCTATTAACCCTGTCCTTCGCCAGCTGCATCCACCCTTTGCCTGCAAACTTCTCATCCGCCTACCTAACCTTCTGCCGCCCCCTGCTACGCTTGCCTTCCCTTGGAATCCACTCCGTTACCGTTAAGGACCAGCGGCTATCTTGCCTTCGCATCACTAGGATGTCACTGACCTGCGTTTGTTCCCTCACCCACTCTGCCCTCTTTCGGTCTCTTAACGTTACACCTTTCATTTTTGTAGCGATAGCTACATTACGGTAGCATTTCGAGCCTTCAGCGTGGCGGCGCCGCCACGCTGTCACGTGGTTGGTCACGTGGTGCGGAGCAGCTGGCGGCGGGGCGGCGCAGTGGCTGATCATGTGGCTCGTCACGTGGTTGGTCACGTGACCAAGTTCCACTCAGCCAGCTGTAGCTATCGCATCACTCCAGGTTTAACCAGAGCTAACCCACCGCCATTTTTTTCTTTCAACAGCTCGCTGCATTGTCCTTAACTTAAGCTGGCTCATCTACCTGATGAGCCATCTATCTGGCGGTGTCGCTGAAAAAGTGGCGACGTTACAAAACTCGCATTTGGTCGAATCGGTGTGACATCACCAAAGGGTCTGGGAGAATACGAAATGTTAACGAGTAATAGTCAGTACTTGTAGTTGCAGGTGCACCAACTAGGAAAGAATAAAATAGAATTAGAATTTACTTAGAATTAGAACAGCATTGGAAGAAAATTAGAATGGAATTGGAATAGGCTGGTAATGCAATTGGAGTCGAACTGCAATGCTTTCACATTACTCGCACAGGTTGCTTTAGAGCCCTCCCTCCCCCGCCGTGCGTAATTTTATCCATTGAGGGGAAATTTTTGAAAATTTCTAAACGTTCTTAAGAAAACGCCAAGAATGCACAGAATAAATTCCCATTCAAGGGGAATTCCCACATTCACCAAAAAATAACTAGACAATTTGTCATGTACATCTCTCATATGTGTTGCGACTCGAAACTGCTTTCAAGGTCTCAGTTGAAGATCTTTTAACTGATTCCTTTTCATATGAAGTCGTTAAATAACAATTCATGTCATTTTAGGCGCTTTATAGGACTCATGGTTGGAAACAACTACAACAGTCGGGCTGGGTCAGCCCGACTGCAGGGGGTAGGTTGACTCAGCCCGACCTGGCCGGCGAAGTGCTTGTAAACGATGCCGATCCATACAGTCGGGTTAGTTTGAGGGGATAGGATAAATGGTAACCTGTTTTTCTCTTGCGCCGTCGCGCCTTCGAGACAGCAGTTGTGTACCGCGATCTTGGAGGCTGTCATTGCACGCTCGCACTGCGAAGCTCGGCGCGGGGCGTCGCTGCAGTTGCCCCGGCCTCGACTCGCTAAGACCGAGTTCATGTAAACATGCGGTCGTCGAGTCGGGGGGACCTCTTTTAGCCCGACGTCTGATTCGACCCGCTTCTGTCAGACCCACGTAAAGGAAGCTTCTGGTTTCCTGTCAGAGCTGCCGCGAAACCCCAAAGATGTCCATTTTAAAACAGGCTTATTTCTTATACCCTCACAAACGTATGCGTTAGGCCGAAGCACGTATATTTTTTGCCTTATAGATGCGAAACAAATTTTATTGCCCGCTTGTGTGTGCAGTCCAGGAAAGGGACAGGAGAGAAGACGTAGCGTTTGTAAGAGATAAGGGAGAGAGAGGCAGTTCTATATTTCAGGGCCCACTCCGGCTCCCCACAGGGAATGTTTCCGCCATTCCCCTACCTGCGGAGCACTTGGTTGCTTGAGCCAGTGACCGCTGCTGCAAGTTAGATTGCAAGTTCTTGGTAAGATGGTGTCAGTAGTAGTATATTGGTTGCCTTGCATTAGTGCACTCCTACATTATGTGTGCAACGTCAGAAAGGAGGCTGACTTCGCTAAAGGGACAGCTACTCTGGCGCTAACGAAGCGATGACAGCGATAGACAGAAAGGACATAATACAAGAAAACGGGAAGGCAAAAAATTACCCGGGGTTTAATTCCGCTTAAACCGATATGTGACCTGCGAAAGAGCGGTGACGTAAATGGTGAGGCCACAAGGGGCACCACTGCAACGAAATGGCACAGATCTCAAAGCTGTGAACCGATTTTTCGGGGGTGGCCCGGACCAAATTTTTGGGAATGACTCGGGTCAAATCATGGGGTTGCCATCGCATCGAGCACGGTAAAGTATTGTTGGACATTGATTTTGGTCCAAATTGGCCGAGGTCAAATTTCGGGGGTGGTCCGGACCAAATTCTCGCGCTTGGCGTCAGTTGCACGAGCGATGCACAAGCAAGATTTCTGCTCGGCTCTGACGATCGTATAAGTGCTTTCGCGCTAAAAGGAGAACGCAAGAAGCACACGCAGCACTTCCCGCGCGTCTGATCATCGATAAAAGCATCTGAAGATAGGCTCGAAGGATTTAGAAAAAACACATGACGGTAGAAGGGGACGCCGATAACGGTACTAGCAACTGAACATTTACTGAAACGTCAGCGTTCCCTTCCATTGTTCTGCGCTTTATGCGCTTCTTCTAGGCGTTATTATGTCTCACCAAGTGACCTGCAGCCACACCATTATCAGTTGCATTTGAGCAAACAGTGCAATCGTCAAAGCGCCTCTTTGCGTCGCGAGGCCTTCAACGCACGACTTGGACGCGGCATCCAGGACGGTCGGCAGAGAGGAAAGTTGCTTACGCGTGAACTCTGGCGACCGACCGCAGGTCCACGTGCGCCAACGTGCTGGTGACCACGACGCAGCTGGTCCCGGCGCTGGCCAAGGTGCTGCTCTACGGCCTGGGCGGCGTGTTCCCCATCGAGAGCGTGTACAGCGCCACCAAGATCGGCAAGGAGTCCTGCTTCGAGCGCATCGTGTCCCGCTTCGGAAAGAAGTGCACCTACGTGGTCGTCGGCGACGGCAAGGACGAAGAGGCGGCCGCCAAGCAGGTGGGCATGCGCAGGGGTTAGGACCCCTTCCCCGCAATGACCAAATGCCCCTTCCCAGTTACTACTCCTGTCTTGCTCCGCCTGGTACTCACGATGCCACCCCGAGCCCTCATCCATTCTGTACGCCCTACACGAATCTACACTCCTGAGGGCATATTGCAATTATGTGTGCCACCCTCACAACACTCATAATTTCAGTGATTAGGTTATTGTAAACACAGTTACAAATATTATGTACCAGAGTCTCGGGTGTAAATGGGTGCACCTACTGCCATTATACCGCTCTAGGGAGGCCAGCTAGAGGCGTTTCCATATGATGGCGCCGAGAGCAGGTAGATTGTGGCTAGGCTGCAACCATGTCTCGAAGGTCCGCATTTGCGGAGTCATGTTAGGCGAGCGAACCTTTGATTAAGAAGTTAACTGCTTACTTTAAGCAGGCAAAGAAACATGCATGGAGGAGACAGCATGCAAGTTACTGCATTGCTAAGAAAACCGACAGAATTAGATCCTGACTCCGCAGAAATCATTTTTCTTAATCACAGAGTCCCCGACCTCGTTCAAATGAAACATCAGCGATTTAGTTCAGTTCGATGTCCGGCGCTTTAGGACTCCGCCAGTCAGCTGTTACGAAAAGAAAAAAAAAAGGCTTTCTCCCAACTAGTAAGGTTGTGCCATTTGTTCTCACCAATAGTTTTTTTTGTGGTGACATGCCCTCGGAGCCTTGAAAAAGCGCACTTAATTTTCCAGGCGGCCCAAGTGCAAGTGGCTCCAATATGAAAGGGAATACGTTATGGACATTCAACTGATGATTACTTCATGAGTGGCAAGCAAACGCTGCCTGCTTTCTAGGGTAATGTTCATTTAGACATATGATACCCATGCAGCGTTTTCAGCTTTGATGCAGATTTAGCAACACAATTGTTCTTCTTTAGCCGCCGCGGTGGCTCAGTGGTTATGGCACTCGGCTGCTGACCCGAAAGACGCGGGTTCGACCCCGGCCGCGGAGGTCGAATTTCGATGGAGGCGAAATTCTAGAGTCCCGTGTACTGTGCGATGTCAGTGCATGTTAAAGAACCTTAGGTGGTCGAAATTTCCGGAGCACTTCGCTACGGTGCCCCTCATAGCCTGGGTCGGTTTGTGACGTTAAACCACCTAAATCAAATCAAATCAGAATTTTTCTTCAGTTCAAACTGACTGTCCCCATTCATATCAGAGCTAGTAGTGCTTACTCTGTGCAACCACTCTGTCCACACACTGAGAGCGCGGCCACTGGCCAGCGATGGTTGTTGGTCTCTGTGGTCGGTGACGAGGTGTTGGCTGTTACCCCGAAGACGTCAGAGTAGGTGCTCCATCTCGCAGGAAGGGGCGGGGGGTCAGTTTAAATTTCGTCAATTTCGAGGGGTTTCAACAACCTCCAAGCTTCAAGGGACTTTGTGAACACAGGCAGGAAACGCCTGATGGACAGTTTCTTTTTGGGGCATAGGTATGCGGCTTCTCTTGACCAGAGGGTGCTTGACAAATACCCTCGAATTAGTTATTCTCCTAGTAATTTCTTATGGTACGGATGTACCACTTTCTTTCTTACGACTCGAATACCTCCCTATTTATCCCAAACTGTTGTTCGTTGTTGAACACTAAATTAGTTTCCTTCATATTAACTTTTAACTCTGCCGCTGTACTTTATGCGGTTATGCTGCGAGTCGAGCGTTCGTATTTATAGCGCATAAATAACATGTAACTACAGGATTGTGTTCTCACTGTGTTCACAGGTCGTGTTATCTATACTCCTGTCTATCACTCTGCAGTTTTCCGTCTTCCTCTCTATCACACAGCTGAGTACAGTTTCCGATGTCGACATTTCGACACAATGGCACACCGCGACATGGTAGAGTACCTCGTGCACTTTGCACTGGGGTCCAGAGTGTATATGAGGCCATTAGAATTGACAGGGAGCGCTGCGGGCGCATACAGTGTGCGCTCGTTTGGCTACGTAGACCAACGGCACACCCCACACTCTCTGCTCCAGCACAGTAGTGCTGGGCGTCGCCCTCTAGCAAGGCTGAAATGCGGGCCATTGAGTGGTGCACACCACGTGATTGATCACTTAGATGTGCTTCGTCCTCACCCGTGTATCAAAGGGCAACTGTCGCCTGAAAGAACATTTAATAACGGACACTGCGGAAGGCCGCCATGCACTCGTATCATGTCGTCTTTGGCCGAACACAACCTTCTTGATCACACATTCCTGGCAATTAGAAAAATAGATTTTTAGGTGCAGGCGTGCTATTTCGAATGCCCTGAGGTTCACGGCCAGCCGTTCACCAGCCATAACTGTCACATATAACATTTTGGATCGACGCCCATAACACCAAAACCCATCCCCGCCCCTATAGACTCGCTACAGCGCTTGGACGTTCTCTCTGCGTCAACAAGTATGGCTCATGTGTCACAGCGCTCTTGGGTAAAGGAGTAATTACTTTATTTCGGCCGAATATTAAGGGGGTGGGGGTAGAGGGGTGGCTTTGAAATCCCTCAGAAAATGGCCAAAAAAAATTGGTTTTTTGAAAATAATATCCACTTGTATGTCTTGTTTTTTACACTGTCCCGAAGTTTCATTGCTAAAATCGACCGGGCAGTACTCTATGAAAATTGTTTCGTGAACTGCGGAGGCTGTGCATTGCGGGGAAACGGTCGGACAATGGGCGCTTTTCTCAGCTTGGGCAGCAGACTTCTTCACGACTATTTTGCCTATTTTGACCCCGTTTGTTTCGTTCCGATCCTAGTACCGTAGTGCAGGTTAAGACAATTTTTGTTTTTGAAATTTACGAATTTTAGATTTCTTTTATAAAAGTTTCTTCTCATTCGAGATATGTCAATGGATTCTGCATCGCAAAAAATACAAAAATAAAATGTGGCTTTGCGAAAACAAAATTCTAAGAATGTGATGACCTGTGGCATACCAGTTGGAGCATAATGAATGTTTAACCAGCCTTGTGTCAAATTTTGTCAAATCTGTAGCATTTTCACAAGATTCAGAGGAAAAATGTATATTGAAAACTATTTTCTGGAAATATGAGGGTGACATTTTGTAAAACTCGTTATAAACTGTTTCTAATAGGCTAAAAAAAATTGTATGCAAATACATGAATAAATAAAAAGAATTTTTGATGCAAGCCACGTCCTCCCTTAAATGTCCAGGACGTCTAGAAATTGGCGCACCAAAAGCGGAGAGAACGGCACTGAGGCATCCTTCATGAAGGAAAGCAGGCTAAGTTGGTTGCTGTAATTTTTGAACAACTAAAGTAAAGAACTATGAATTGCAGCCGGAAAAAATGTTGTCGACTTAACAAAAAGTGCACGATAGAAAGATGTGACAAATCTGGTTAGGTTTTGTCTTCTATTATCCCATAAGCTATGAGTCGTTTAAAATACATTGTTTGTGCTGTTTGGTCTGTTTTAGAGCGCCGACTCTAAATAACGGTCTACTGGAGCCAAAAACCACTCCTAAAATCATGAGGTGAACGTCTTTTCTAAATTCATCAGTAGCAGCTCTCTTTTTGGCGCAGTAGTTTATTAAAGAAAAACGCAAATCCAGGCAAGCCCAACAAAATACCGTTTCATGTTCTCCATATTTTCCTCATTGCACATGTACCAACATTAATTGGTATAACAACGCATACAATTGAAAGTAAATACATTGCTCTTTCCAATAAGTTAGAACCTGTTAGCGCAGGCGGGAGGGCCACAGCGACCGAGAAAGCGTTGTCAAAAATCGCCAGTGGCCGCCTCCAGCGCGGGACACCGCCTTAAAGGAGCACTGAGGGCAGCTTATTATTGTTCTTCATACGGCCGTGCATTATCAGTTATTGTTCCTAGTAATTCATTTTCTGGCTCTTTCTGGCTGTTGTCGTTTGTCCGACAGAAGAAAAATACGCATTTATCGCCAAGGAAATTGGATTTATAAATCTTCCCTCCAGTCCACTCAAACTCGTGACGGCTTTGCCGAAAAGAACGGGTTTCCACCGTTTCGAAGTGAATGGCGCAGTAGCGTAGCCTCTGAGATACGCTCACAAAGATCAGTGCCGGTGCACGCAGGTTACTTGCGAAGTCGGCCGGTGATGGCGACACCTGTATTTTGTTTTTTACTTTTGTCTCCTGCCTCAGTTTTCGGTGAGAGTGTACTCTTTGCGATTAGAGTAGGGTATCCTATCGATAAGGACTGACTTGCATTCGTCCCTAGTGTCCCTTCAAGAGCGTCAGCAAGCTAGGCGAACCTTCTGACGCGCATACGGGCTTTTCGACAGAACGATCTGCATCGCAGGGGCCCAACTACAGCAGCACCGACGCGGAAGCGCAGACTCGGAAAGTTGTGCGAAATCGCGAGAGACGCCAGGGAGGCCGTAATGCACGTGCTAAAGCACAGCTGCCGCTGAGCTTCCGCATCGCACATACGCACGGCTGTAAAGGCCCTTCAGTTTTTATACCACAATGTCTAGTTTCATTCTGTTGCAATGTGATAGCATTTGGACTCGAGCCAGGACCGCATCTCAATCACTCACTCATCAATTGGTCGGTCGGTCGGTTAGTTGAGATGAAACGAATAATCGATCGTAGCAAAAGAAAGGAAGGATTGTTGACAGCTTGCCGACTGTTGGGTGCAACGCGGCCTTTTGGCAGTGCGTGATGTGTGCACGCTCGAATATTTGCGCCATTCGCAGCCACGCGCACAGTTTTTTGGCACGGAGATCTGGGCAGGACGTACTTAGTAAACGGAATGTGCATAATGGTGGCATTGTTTTTTTTAATTTGCGGCAGCGAAAGCATTCGCCCGTGTTGCGGCAGATAACCTTCGGATATATTAAGAAGAAAACTTCGTTGAAAAGCCAGTCTCGGTACAGATGCAGTAGTTAATTTATGTGGTTAACTAACACTATGTGGCCGGATGGAGTTGTAGCCGCGCTGCTCCAAATAGTAGGAAGGATTTTCTGTTGCTGATTTTAGCAGTGAGCGTTTTTAATTCTGGGCAGTCTCATAAAATGTATGCGGTAGGAGGAAGCTGAGTGCACAGCTTATACGACGAACTGCTGAAAGAAAAGAGATCAGTAATTTTCTGATCTCTACCTGCTTTGTCAACTGCACTTCGTCCTGACGACATGTTCTCTGTTGGTGAACTTGGCAGATCAAGTGCTGGCAGGATTCAAAGGAAAAGCCGAAAAGGGAGCGCACTGCGCAACAACTGACTATAAAATAAGTGGTGATGCAATCATCCTGTTTATATGACGGTTGTGTGCGGCCCTCATGATCACTGTTTATTTCGGCGTCATATATAGCATGTGAATTTCGCCTCGCCCGCCTTTGGAAAGTTGTGAATATTGATACTTAGGTAATTCGTAGTTGAAGCTTGGGCGGACTTACAGTCTAGTGTTTTCCAAAAGGAAATGATTGCTATCCAACACAGCGTCAGGCCTTGCGCCAATCCATCAAGTGAAATTACACCACTTAACTACAGTTGTCGTCGATCGCTTTGGAACTGTGTTGTTTATGGCGCAGTCACATCAGGGGGGACGTAATGGTGCACCTGCATGCTCTTTTTTAATGCGAAAGCATTACTGGGCTATGTCGACAGAGATCGTGTCCGCAAAACATGTCCGCAGCAGTTATGAGGAACTCGGAAGAGACAGCGCCAGACGCATGGCTGTGATCGATAGAGGACGACGTGAGGTTGATGTCGCAAAAAGAATTTTCAAAATCGGATGAGTAGTTTTTTAATTACAGCTAAAAATGCCCAAAAAGTGGGCGGGGCCACAGCAAAAGTGGCGCGAAATTTGAAAACGCCGGAAGTAGGCGGTGCTATTGCGTAGCGCCAAGTTTGAAAAACTGGAAGTGTGTACGGAGCCAAAGCGTGGCGCCAAGTTTGAAAACTAGAAAGGGGCAAAAACCAATGCTAATGCGGGTTACCGCAGTGACCTCTAACGTTTAGCGAACTCCGTTGCGTGGAAGCGCCAGAGGCTGAAGAGTGTCGATTAGGGTGTAACGGTGCGGGAGAAGCTAACATATACAGCCGGACAAAGAGTAAAATACAAACAGATAAAGTGGGAAAAGGAGGGGTAAAGAGAATCAAAGAGGAGGAAAAAGAGGCGACGAGTGCCGAGGAGGCATCAATGCTTTTGCATTACTACAATGCGGGTTACCACAGTGACCTCTAACGTTTTTTCTTCCTGAAGATGACCAAGCTTCCTCCTCGCCACGCAGATGGGCTTTCCCTTTTGGCGCGTGAGCAGCCATTCGGACCTGGCGGCGCTTCACCACGCTCTCGACCTGGGCCACCTGTGAACGGCGGACGGGGCCCGCCCTGGAGACCACGAATAGACAAGGGGGGAACCGCCGCCGGGAGACCACCACATTCCGAAACTGGACGTCTCGTCTGGGGATAAGAAAAAAAGAAGAGAAAACGTGCAGAAACAACTCGCCCAGCTTCATGTACACGACGGACGGGCCAGAGGCGTCCTGTGCCCACAGAGACCGTCGACTCCGCTGTACACACGCGTGTGCCCGGACGAGTGCGTCCGAGTCGTGAACTGTGCTGTTGCAGTAGTTGGCCGCCATTTTAGGAGAGAAGAACACGGCAGCCACGCGAACGTCCAGTACCCGTGTGTGATTTTCTGTCCGCATGTGCTGTTTTTTTAGGCATTCTCTCCGGGCGTTGTAATGCTCGGGTGGTGATGCTGCAGTGTGTATGTGCGGAGGGTACATATAAGGGTGGGTGAGTGGCTGATGTGATGACCTGATCGCCCGTGCTCGGGATGACGCGACAGAAAAGGAGCCCCGACTGCAGATTCCTGTGTATAGAATGCACGTGCCAGAGAACTCTCCGCGTCCTAATCCCTTCGGTGCGCCCAGTGCTGTGTCGGCGCCGCTATAGTTGCCGACAAGGAAAGCGACCTGTCGATCGCGATGCTACATCCCGGGTTGCCAGCAAACGTTGAAACGCTGCAAAGCATACCCGGGGCATCAAAAGTTTTACATTAGCTGGGATGTCTGCACGAGGAACGATGCTTTGTGCTTTACTGATTACACAAGGAGAAACACTAACGGGAAGCTGTAAACGCGAACACAAAAGCGGGAAGAATTTGGTTGATGCCGGTTCTGTAAATGGCGGCGGTTTCCGTTGACTTGCGACGTGCGATAACAGCCAGACCGTTCTTAAGATTACAAGGGTTAACCGTGTTATTATGTACGAGGCATCAATGAAAACATGCAGGCTTTGTCAAAAGTATAGGGCTTAAAGCGTTTGCCGCTAGGTCATTCTCTTGAAGGTGAGGTGAATTCTTGGTCTCGCCCCTTGGAAGGTTAGGACTTGCACGGATACTGCAAGAGGCCCCGCTACACGGCTTAGAAGTACCTCCCCCCCCCCCCCCCCCTCCTGAAATCTTTGCTTTTGATATAGGCTGTACGTGTTATCCAGTTGATGTTTCACTTGCTCACGGTAGTACACCCCTGTGGCAAGCAAAAGTGCTCAAGCAGGACTGGCTTTTTTTCTGTCGCAGAGTGTAATATCGAAGGCCTAGCCAGTGCTTATCCGGACCGCGGTAACGGGACGTGTGCTGTCGGTGCAGTGGCGATCACTGCCGAGGAGAACGCGTGGTGGCAATGGATACCGTTAGGACCCGTATTCGCAGCAGCGTCGGGCCGCTAAAGCCGCAGTGGGGAGCAGGTGGACGACATCTGCTTAACAGACGAAATCCTCGAGGACAGCACCGGCCAACAGTGGCACTATAGACTCACGCTGACAATGTGGCTTGTGCGGGGAGGAGGAGGGGAGCGCGACAGAGGACGATGACGTAACGGGCGCTGGTACTCGGCCTTCTTTAACGTGGCGCTCTTCCTTTTACTATCCTCAGTTGACCAACCTCCCCGACAGCGTGCTTCACTGAACTTGGCCTGCACGTGCATACCGGACCAGCCTCCTATTCATTCCCCTCATCTCACTGCTGGTGTTTGCGGTCCGGCGCTACGAAGGTCACGGCCTCGACTGTGCCTAGGGACACCATATTGTTGTTGCTGTTATAAGTTTTACTGAATCGCAATCGCCATCTCCTCTAACTCGTGTGCATACTTTTTTCCTCTTTTGTTTACTATTTTCTGTTCGCACGTGCCTGGAATCACGAGCGTGGTTGTGTCGGCTACGAAGTTTCAATGAGGCCGAGTAATCGAATGTCAGCAACTCGCAGCTTGAGAGTGCAAACTGAATGCGCCTGTTCGTAATGCAGCAACGACCACTAAGCGCTGTGTCCTTGCGGGGCGTACAAAAGCTGGCAGCTAGTTCATATCTTACCGCCACTACCCATCATAGTTATCTCTTTTATTAATTTCAGTCAAACAACCCGTCCTCACCGGAATGCAATAATTCTTTAGAAATATTGTAGGCAGCTTCCAGTCCGCGAATTCGGTATATTCTTTTGCCTTTGAAAACTGCGGGATGACGACACACGCATTTCCTTATTTTGAGGCGTTAAAAGCGCGCAGCAAGAGGCGTGCTTGGAACACGTGTGAAGATGTAAGAATCGCGGGTGTGTGCATATTTCGCCTCGTGGTCATGGTGGCGTCTATTTCACGTATCGCGCGACACTCAAGTAAGGGCTAAACATTACCAGACTGGGCCGGCAGACCCCTTATGCCAAAGAGGGAGAATTTTATGGCTATTTGTCGATGGCTTGTTTTCCAAAGATGTTTGAGAGTACTATCTTGCCCTTCAAAGTATAATGCCGCACTATTAATAGCAAAACAGCCAGATTTCTACATGTGAGTGAGCCTAGAAGGCAGCACCTTACGAGCATCGATCGAGCGAGAGGGTGGCTTCTTCGTCGACCTCGTAGCCGCAAGAAACGGTCGCTGAAGCCGTCGGGAAAAATGCTGTGGTCGCGAAGCTTTGAAGCGATGTTAGTGCAGCTAGCTGCGAAACGCGCGTTTCTGATGTCTCAGCGGCTTACGGCCGAATGAAGCTGCTGAGCGGCCCTTTTTGCTGTCGTCGCCACTGTACGGGCTGCTCTGAAGGATTTCGCCGAGTCGCTTCACTTCGTGTGAGTGTGGCCACCCTGCGAAACGCTTGCTCCTGGAAAAAGTCCGAAGCCAAAGATGTGCTTGTCAAGGGAGGGGACTCAAGGAAATAGAGATGAAGTGACCGTAGCTTCCTTGCGCTGCTGCCCTGGTAACCAAGAACCAATAAAAGCGATGACTCATTGTAGTCTGTCATACTTTTTTCCATTTTCAGGACGGAAACAAAGAAGGTTTCGAGTCACGTAACAGTACTTGTGCAGTGTCAGATGATGTCATTTTTTGGGTTCCGTGTCAGATTACAATACAGGTCGCAGTGGATTTACCAACACCAATCGCGGTTGTTTTTATTATTATTACTAATTACTATCAATTGTGAAGACTGCTAAAGCTGTCAACAACTTTGTATATCAGCTCGATGAGCTCAGCAGAATTCCTCAAGCGGAAGTCTGAACCGTTTGCGTTGAAAATGCTTCTTCGTTGAGCGGTAAACCCACAATGAAGAGTAGTCGGACTGTTTGCATGTGAGCTGCGGTTCATTTCGTCGGCCGCGATACAGGTATGTTGAGAAGAGTTGACAAGCACCTATAACAAAACAGCCGGTTCGACGAATGGAACGAGCCGACAAGAGGTGAGGCACGCTAACGAGAATACACGCGCTTACCTGTGTGAGCTCGTCTCCCAGCAGCTAGGGATCTGATATAGGTTTAACGGCTGCGGTGTCCGGTAAATAAAGTTATGCGTCGTTAGCTCTCACCAGGGAATATCGCCACATGGTCACAGATATTCGCAACAACGTGCCAAATAAGTCCTGGCGGCGCTGGCGAGGCATTCAGATCGAAATTCGAGATAAAGAAAAAAAACTGGTAAGCTATAAAAACAAAAGCTGGATGTCCACTCAGCCGACCAGGATGTCCGAAGGGTAGACACACAGCGTAGCAATTACGGTGTACGAGGAAATGAAAAAGTCTGTAATTAATTCGTAATAACCTCGGCCATTATGGGTCACTTGAGCTTGTAGCCTTTCTCATGTTGCATCGTCCCAAGGTCGCTTCATTCGAACTCTAGTCTGGGCGGGCCCCCGTGCGTGGGCGGGGCCCCGAAGGCAGCGTTTGGTCTCTGATAGGAACTTTTCATCGACGAGTACGAGGAGAGTCTGGGAACACAACAGGTCAAAATTACGTGTCGATTTCACCGTACGCACTTCGGCAGTCTTGCAGGTAATGTAAATCGTTAGTGCGCGCGACCAACTAGGCCCATTTGAAGCTCTTCTTAGCGAAAAAGTTTGGAACGGTTGCCATCTACTAGAAGACAGTTTTGAAAAAAAAATTGACGAAATAAACACCTGCGATATGGGCTTTCCTGAGTGCAGGAGAATAATCAGTGCGAACAGCTTTCTTAACTGTCGCTGTGAATAGTCACTGCGAGTTCAAGAAAAATAAAGGCTCGATAAAGCTACACTCAGCATTTGGGATGCTTAATAGAGATACATTTTAATGTGAATGCTTCATCATCATAATCACTAGCCTAACTACTCCCACCACTGGACAAAAATTTCTCCAGTGTTCCTCTATTTATTTAGGTATTAACAAAGGTAACCTCTAATACAATCGAAATAACCCGAGACTTCAGTCTACCAAATGACCATGCAGGCTTTCGTAAGGGGTACTCGTCAACAGCCCAAATTCACGCTTTCAATCAGGCGATAGGGAAATGGGCAGAGTGTAATCAATCCCTATATACCTATAGCCTCCATAGATTACGAGAAAGCACTTGACTCAGTCGGAACCTCGGCAGTCAGGCAGGCATTGCGGAATCGGGGCATAGAAGATCCTTATGTCAAAATACTGGAAGATGTCTATAGCGGCTGCACAGCCGCCATAGTCTTCCATTAAGAAAGTAATAAAAGCCCAATAACGAAGGGTGTCAAGCAGGGAGGTGCGATCTCTCCGATGCTATTCACCACTTGCTTACAGGAAGTATACAGAGGCCTGGTTTTCCAACAGTTTGGTATACGCGCTAATGGAGAAGACACTAACAATCTGAGATTCGCTGATAACATTTCCTGAATAAGAAACTCAAGACAATATTCTGAGAGGCAGGTCTGGCGGACAAGGGACAACGACCACTTCTTGTCCATCATTCCCCAGTGCTGCCTCGTCCAGAATGATTGCTAACAAACTTGCCCAGCGATATACTTTACTCAAGTGAAAAATTGAAAATCATGATCGAACACCTAGACAGGCAAAGCACAACGATCAGTTTAAAAATCAGAATGAAGGAATCGAAAATAACGTTCAACAGTCGCTGAAGGGAGCAGCAGTTTACAGCGAGGCGCTGGAGGTGATAAAGGAATACATCTACTGAAAGCAGGTAGTGACAGCAGATCCGTACCATGAGAGTGAAATCACTTGAATAAGAATGAGGTGGAGCGCAATTGGAAGGTACTTTGAGATTATGAATGGCAGTTTGCCAGTATCTTTCGAGATAAAAGTATATAACAGCCGTATCTTACTGGTCTGTGAGGCAGAAACCTAGAGGCTAACGAAAAGGGTTCAGCTCAAGTTAGGGACAGCGCAGCGAGCTATGGAAAGAAAAAAAATGATAGGTGTAAGGTTAAGAGACCGGAAGCGGCAGAGTGGGTGAGGGAACAAACGCGGGTTAGTGACATCCTAGTGGAAATCTAGAGGGAGAAATGGGCTTGGACAGGGCATGTAATGCGAAGGCAAGAAAACCGCTGGTCCTTAAGGGTAACCGAGCGGATTCCAAGAGAAGGCAATCGTAGCAGGGGGCGGCAGAAGGTTAGATGGGCGGATGAGATTGGGAAGTTTACAGGCATAAAGTGGGCGCAGCTGGCAAAGGAGAGGGGCAATTGGAGAGATATGGGAAAGGCCTTTGTCCTGCATTGGGCGAAGTCATTATGGTGGTGGTGATGCTGACGATGATGAACTCAGTATTGCGCCAGTTGAGGCCAGCTTATCTCCACAAATTTTCTAATCTCACCCGCTCACATGACCGTCTGACGCCTCCTGCTACGCTTTTATTCTTCTAGAGTCCACTCCGTTACGTTAAGGGACCATGAATCGAACATATTCATGCTCTACTCGCTGAACAAATCAAATAGTGCGTGCACACAATTTTTCAAAGCGAATCGAATATGATTTTCAATAGTTTTCGAGTAGTACGTATAATGTTCGCATTGGACACGTTGTAGTTTTCTTCGACGACTGTTTCAAAAACAGGGCCCACTCCGACGCCGCACAGCATGCTGCCGCGATTGCTCTGCGCGTTCTGCTCCGTGGCGCGGTTCATTCTTGCGGTGCCGTTAATAATGCTCATACATGACACGGACTCCGAGACTGGGCAACGTGGCAGGGTTCAGTCAGGTTTAGAGTTATGAGCCGCGATCGGAGGTCGTCCCTTTCATCAACTGTGATGTGGCGCTAGTTTGTTTGCCGTCACTGTGAGTCGCAAAAGGCAATTTTCTTATGCCCCATGACACGATTACTTGATTCCATAGTTGCATAAGCTGATAGTGCAGTCCCTAGCGCTCTTGGCCGTGTCGCATCAATATTCATTTTGTACGAATATTCGCCCAAGTAGCGAATAATCGACTAATATTTGATTTGCAATCGACTCGGTCTGCAGATACACTACTCGCATTCGATTCGGTTTCGGAATAATACTATTCGCACATCCCCAGAACTTACGTTCCGTTTGCATTATATGCCCTGTCCGTGCACATTTCTGCTCCTTTATTTCTAATTGGATGTCACTAACTGTCGTTTGTTCCCTGACCCATTCTTCTCTTTTGCAGTCCCCGTTGAACCTATCATCTTCCTCTCGGTAGATCGCTGTGCTCTCCTCATTATAAGTTCACCATTTTTCGTTAGCCTCCGTGTCTCAGCCCCGTTAGTGAGTACCGGTAAGATACAGCTGTTGTATACTTTTCTCTTGATGAATATTGGCAAACTGCTGTTCATAACCCGAGAGTGCCCGCCAAATGCGCTCTACCCCATTCTTATTCCCCTAATTTTTTCACTCCAGTGGTACGGATCTGCGGTCACTACCTGTCCTACGTATACACGTATTCTCTTATCACTTCCAACTCTTCGCTGCCAGTCGTAAGCTGTTTTTTCCTTCCGAGACAGGTCGAATATTACTTTAGATTTTTTCATACTATTATTGCGAAGCAAATACTACTTTAGGTCGCACTTCAGCCCGTTCCGTGGCGAGGCGGTGGTAGGCACTATTGACCTTTAGCGTGACCTCGCTGCGTGACGTCACACCATGTGACCTAGAGTGACGTCACACCAGCTGTGTAAAAACGGGGCCCCATCTCACGCCGTCGCGAGGCGAGGCGGTAGCCACCAACGGCGGCCTAACTCCTGCTCCTCTCACCAGGGGCGCTACGGTCGGTGTGACGTCACACCAGCTGTGCAAAAACGGGGCCCCATCTCACGCCGTCGCGAGGCGAGGCGGGTAGCCACCAACGGCGGCCTAACTCCCGCTCCTCTCACCAGGGGCGCTACGGTCGGTGTGACGTCCACACCAGCTGTGTAAAAAACAGGGCCCCATCTCACGCCGTCGCGAGGCGAGGCGGTAGCCACCAACGGCGGCCTAACTCCCGCTCCTCTCACCAGGGGCGCTACGGTCAGAGTGACGTCACACCAGCTGTATAAAACAGCTCCGCTCCTCTCGCCAAGGCGGTCATACAGCCAGATGTTACGATGGTGCCTACGAACAAGGCAGCTCGGCAGAATGCAAAGAGGAAGCGTCAGCGAGCTACGGAGACGGAAGAAGAACGACTTTCTAAGCGGCGTGCCCACTATGCAGCTCGGCGACAACGTGCAACCTCCTCTGTGGAAACAGCAGAAGCAAAGGAAGAAATTATGCCCGACAGTGAGTCTCCTTCTACTAGTTCAGAACGCGACTAAACGGCAGAGGCGTGTCCAAGAAACCCCGGAACAGCGGCAGCAGCGGCTCGAGAAGGAACGTTCGTTTCGAGAGAAGGAAAACAAAGAGCGAAGAAAACAGCGTGCAGAAGAAACACCCCAGCAGAGACAAGAGCGTTCGAAGAAAAGACAGGAGAAATCTCTCACCAATGCTGGCCCGACTCAACCCGAAGGACACATTGCAGTAGAACGACGTGAAGAACATGCGAGAAGAGTAAAGGAGTTTGAGACGGCAACGCGTGAATTCAACAGACGCTTTACTAACAACCCGTTCGGCTATGCGTGTACAGTGTGTGACCGGTTGTGGCATTGACACTAGCATAACCCAAGACTACCACCAGCCATACTACCAGCTGATCCGAAATAACACACTATTGCTTCGCAATCACCAGACTTAACCAAGCTAAGCCACGGCCGTTTTTTTTTTTTAAACCGTTCGTTCGTGTTTGCCTGTCTAGGCTCTAGTCATTCTGTACAATTCGGCACCTGAGATATTTAGCAAGACAATGTCAATAGGAAATCGCAGATACTAAGCTATTCTCCATCAGCTTTTATGCCCAACTCTTCCCAATCCGGTTCTCTGAATACCTCCTTTAAACATGAGGTGAATAGTGCCAGATAGATTGTCTCCTAGCCTGACACGTTACTTTATCGCTTTCCTGTAATGGACTATTTTCGTTGTGCAACCGTTGTGGATATTTTCCAGTACCTTTACATATTCCTCTTCTCTATCCTGATTACACAATGCCTGCATGACTGCTGACGATTCAACTAACTGAAGTCCTCACTCGTAATCTACGGACACTGTATACAGAGGTTGGTTATATTTGTGCATTTATTTATCAGCTCTTTGATGGTGCGAATGTGGTCTATTGCTGAGTAACTTTTCCGAAAGGCAGCCTGTCCCATTGGTTGACTGATGTAAAAGATTTATCTAATTCGAATAGCAATTACCCTAGTGGACAACCTGAAAAGAACGGACATTTGGGACATTAAGCTGATCGATCTGCAGGTTTTCAAGTCCTTGACGTCCCCCTTTTTATGGATGAACATGATGTCAGCGCTCTTGCAAGATTCTGGTCCTCTCTAAGTTATGAGGCACTGCGTATACAGGGTGAAAAGTTTCTCTAGCGCAATGTCTCCACCGTCCTTTAATAAACATGCATTTCACGTATCCTGACCAGCCATTTTCTCCATCTGCATAGCATATGAGGCTTCCTTTACTTCCTCTTTCGATACCGACGGGATGTCCAGTTCGTCCACACCTGTGGCTTCATCAATAGTATCCTGATTATTTCGGCTACTGTAGATATATATGTATAATTCTTTGGCTACTTTAACTATCTTATAAATATTGGTAATGACTTTGCCGTCCTTGTCTCTGAGGGCGTATATATTCTGAATATAAATAAGAAAGTACACAAAAATTTTAAAAATACTGCTGCCTTACTCTTCTTCCCTGAGGGAAGCTGTGCTAAATTCGCCTCAAGTTTATTTAGGTTGCGATACTATCATATATGTAGATAGTTTCAAATCTCTTGGTATACTGTTTACTACGAAAATGACATGGGATGGCCATGTAGAAGCAGTCTCCCTTTTCTTTTCTAAACCATTTTTCCCCTCATGTAAAACCCCTACCTAGGGGCATTTGAGAAATAAATAAATAAATAAATAAATAAAATAAATAAATAAATAAATAAATAAATAAATAAATAAATAAATAAATAAATAAATAAATATTAGAATGATCTACCGCCATAATAACGTGATACCATTGCAGGTGAGGATGAATATGTATTAGGCGTTGTTCTACTTGTCTTTAAGTTACTGTTTTCTTGTGTAGGGAAATACGGCTGCCACAAATATTAACAAGCTTTCTGTTCTGCATAAAAGAATGTTGCGTGCTGTTGCCAATGTATCGTATGATTTACCAATTACACCAATATTCTACGAGAAAATGATTGCGTCTGCAAATGATTGTTTTACAATATTTTTGCATGTTTTTTATAAACGACAATAGCCAAAGATAGCACCTGCTTTTCTAATGATCTAGAACCTATTCCTCGCCGATCTCCTAATGGGGCTAGAAGATGCGACTCCTACGCAACCCCACAAATCAGGACTAACTATGAGTTCGCGATGCTCAGGTCTATTTTACCTCGGTTTCTAAAACACAGCCTTGTTTGATGAACTTAGTACTTTGTCACTGCCTTCCAATTGTAACCTCTATATATAGATGATCTGTTAACTAAAAAAAAGCTTTTTTTCTTTTTTGTGGAAAAGCACTTCGCCTGAAATCGCGATTGTCGTGGTACGAGGACGTACTCTCCTTTTCTTTTTCTCACTTTGTTGTAAAAACAGGTAAACATATTCGTCTTTGTGCTCTGTCACGCCAGTTTTCTATGAAGTGTTGCTGTATTTTCCATCCGCGATTCTTGCACCTCAGTTATCTTTGAAACCACTTTGTGTATCTTGTTCCTTGATGTCAATACTTAAGGGTGGCGAGGCCCGTCAAGCAGTGCTGCAATACCTTTATTTTTTTTGCCGTCCTCAGTTTTTTGTATTAGATGAAAATATGAAGTAAAGAAATGAAATAACGGCGAAACATCTGGTTGTCGCTAATGAATAAATTCCTCTTGACCGCTTTAAGCCTTTTTTAAGCCTTCTTGATCCTCTCCGTCGTTTACCTTGTGCTAATTGGTAGCCTTTGACAGCTCAGCCAGCTCTATTCTATCTAAAGGATTTGATGATTTTATACTTTGCCAATTCTTAAGCAGATCATTCTTCTGCTGAGAGAGCTTGCCAGTACCCTGTACAGTTACCCTACCTCGATTGCGCACTCCGTATGCTCATTCATATGCTGAACACTGAAGTCCGCGTCCTCTGTTGTTGTTGTTGTTGTTGTTGTTGTTACCCTCATACAATAGCACATGCCCACATAGGGGGATTGGCCAAGAATTGGGGGGGCACAGAGAGTTTTTCAGATAAATATTTGCTGGACGAAAATAAAATGAATGCTGAGGAAGGAAGAAATAAACAAGAAGGAACAGCGAAATGAAACGGGAGCTGCATAACGCACGCAGGAGATCGACACTGAGGTTTATAGCCGAGTGGTTAAATGATAAGGATAATTGTAAGAATAAAAATAATTTTGAAAAAAAAAGTTACCAAAGTAGCCGATTTAATGCCATTGAAAAAATTTGGACGGCGGTAAAAACAGACTTGTGGCTGTACCCAAGTATGGTTGCTCCAAACGACAATATGACTGGGCTGCTCAAACAAATGCCAAGCTGTTGTAGTGGCTGCTCTAAAAACCGTCTTCTCATCATGGTGTAGCGGCGACAAAACAACAAAACATGGTCTATGGTTTCGTGCTCATCACAGAATACGCAGACGGGATTAAGCGCCAACCCAGGCCTGTGGAAATAAAAATTTAAGGGTGGGATCCGGCAGCGGAGCCTTGATAGAGATACCTCAAGCTGTCGTGAATGGCATGATTGTCTGCTCCACGAATACCTCAGGTGCAGGTAGTTATCAGATCTTAAAAGAGATCCAGTTGTCATTCTTAACAAATTCTGTCTTCGAAACCTCGCTGCTGTGATGTACGCAGTAGCCGGAATGATAGGTAGCCCGGGGCCATTGAGGGACGCCTTTGTCAAGCAGTTCCTTCAACTTCATTGGCTGTCGCACCGCTATGACCTGGCACCCATATCATGTGAACAAGGGTCCAATGCGGAGGAACTAATGAGTGGAAGGTGTTCAAGATTGGCGAATCCACAGCCGAATCAAAGGACGAACGCAAAGAAAGAGAGTCTGTGATGACAGCCACTGAAAAGAAAGCTGGCTCTAGATTGCGAAGAGCAAGCAGCACCGCAAGAAACTCCGCTTGGAAAATTGGGGTGTAGTCGGGAGGCCGCGCAGAAAAAGACCAATCTAGAAGCGGGCAATATATTCCCGCCCCTGCCTTTTCATCACATTAAGAGTCGTCAGTAGCTATCGTTAAGCTAACAGGTAGTCTTTGTAAATGGTCTTCTAATAATTCATTTAAAATGCGGAGTGGAAAATGCTTAGCGTTTTTCGGGAAAATGTCATCATAGACAATTTCTACAGAGGACCCACTGTATTTGTCGGAAGGATGTTATACAAAAGAACATTTAAAGGATCAAGCAAATTTTGTACCATAAATACCTGCGGTGTATGAAATCTGGGCCAGTGGACTCCAAAAAAAAAAGGAAGTCGGCTGGCAGCAAAAAACAGACAAGGAGCGGTGGAAATCTGATTCATATATCCTTAGGTACGTCTGAGCAGTTAGAAATTGAAATCTAGATAATAAAGCAGGAATACGGGCTTCAAGATAAGGCACGTTATTGGCCACAAATTTGGGGAGGCCAAGGCACAACGGAAGCGCTTCCTGCTCCAAAAGAACGAGCGGGCGAATTTTGTAAGCAGCTGTATCAGAAAACCGCACAGATCCAAATTATAAAATTGGTCGAACATACAAAACATAAATCAGCAAAAGTGCACCTCTCCGCATTCCAGACCGGGGATTACTTAATCTACGCAACATGCCCACAGCACGATCCCCTTTCGCTGCAACGTGGTCAATGTGAGAGCGCCATGTGAGGCTGCCATCATAAATGACACCAAGATATTTTAATGACTTAACTTGAGGAATTTTTGTCGCTTGTAAATGAGGGATCGATGAACAGGATCTTTCATTTGAAAAACAAGTACAGCGCACTTGTTTATGTTTAAGGTGAGGCGCAAGTCACGCAACCAACTTTCAACCAAATTCGGGTATGATTGCAGGCGCACATAGAAATTTTATGTCAGCTGCAGCAGTGAAAAATGCAATGTCGTCTTCATAGACGTACATGCGAATGTGTTGATGGCTGGGAATAGAGCTCATTAGAATATTAAAGAGCACTGGGGACAGGAATGCCCCTTGTGCAATACCTCTGGATTGTTTATATCTTCCAGAATTGAAACCATTTAGTATACAAAAAACTGTCTGTTTTCGAGGAACGCAGATATCCACGCAAGTAAGTAATGCGGAAATTGCAGAGTATGCAATCTTTGCAATAATATGTAGTGTTCTACGCTGTCATAAGCTTTGGCTACATCTAATGTCACCAACGCAGCATGCAATTTTTGGTGCCGCGCAAGACGAATGCGACTCTCAAGGTCGGTCTGAGCATTCCATATATGGAACATTTTTGACGGAAACCAGTTTGACAGGGACTAAGGATATTATTGCGGTCCACAAACTCCGAAACACGTAGGAGTGTGACCCTTTCAATTAACTTAACCACATTTGATGTGAATGAAATTGGTCTAATATTATCCAGAGAATAGCCACCTCCAATGTTTTTAGGTAAATGGATCACTTCGGCGATTTTCCACTCAGGAGGAATCCATACATGTTTGACTTAAAAATTTACCAGCAGCAATAAGGAGGTGGGGGACTCGTCAAAGAGGATTCGTAACATTTTTGATGTTACACTATCAGAGCCAGGAGCAGCAGTTGGTAACTGTCGGGGAAAGCTCGGGAAGGGTAAGGGGGAGGGGGGGGGGGACATGCTGAATCTGGTCCACTGACGCCACAAACGCGGAGCGCAATGGAAGTGCAGACGAAAAACGCTGCTCTAATCCTTTGGCAATTGTCTCAACTGTTTGTATTGCTTCTTGCGGGGTCAAAACACATGAGGGTGAATTTTTTGAAACCGCAACCTTTTTCCGCGATCTTAAGAATCCGTGAAGCGCGCGACGATTCTCTGATCCTGTTAGGAAATCGAAATGCTCGGATTCATAATTTTCTTTCGCTTGAGAGATTGTGCCTTTAAAGGTAGCCACAATAAACTTATAACCATGTCAATTTTTCGGGCACTGATTGTGTAGGAGCTTCTTCCATGCAGCCTTTCTGCGTCTGTAATCCGCGAACAATCTGCATTCCACCCTCTAGCTGAAGTGTTCCCTTTTGATGCACGTACCGAAAATTCGGACTTCTTTCGGCATTCTTCAATAGCCAAGCATATGCCTTTTGCTCCATGCTCTTCAGCAGAATAAACCGCTGAAGCAAGAGTGGAGCGCAAAGTGGTCTGAAACTGCTCATGTTTATATACGACGTCTACTGAGAGCACGCCGGAGTTAAGCGGCAATTAACGTCAAAAACGATAAGTATGTGATCGCTAGATGTTCCACTATCTACAGTCTACCAATTGAGTACAGGTAAACAAGGGCTAGTGAAAGTTAAATCTAACACAGATTGGATTTGTGCGCGGAGAAATGTGGCCGAACCCGAATTCATGCACGAAATGTTGTTGTCATTAACCCAATCCCAAAGGCGCTTACCACAGAAATCTGTCTTAAAGCCCCACGACACATGAGAATTAAAATCGCCGGCCAAGAGAACTGACTTCTGACAATTAAGTAGCAGGCGATCTAGCAGCCTGGTATCCTGCACACCGCAAGGAAAATAAACGTTTACTAATGAAAAGCGATAGCACCCTGGAATTTCAAAGTCTAAAGACAATGAGTCGCAGTCTATAGTAGAGGACTGAAAAGTAATCTTTGCCCTGTGACAAAATTTAGAAGAAACTAGTATGAGCAAGCCTCCTCCTCTTGACTGACGTACGTTCTTGTCGAAATGAATAATGTTGCAAATGGAAATGCTTTTCAGATGTAAGTCAAGTTCCTTGTAAAATAATTATGTCTGGATTATGTTGGGATATAAGTTACAGTAAGTCTGTTGAAGCTGAAAGAAGTGACCGACAGTTCCACTGGAGAACTCTTAACACCCCTATGGTTGAGAAATCCGGGCAGCAGCAACTGCCTGACCCAAAATAGTTTGTTTCGGCTTAGAGCCAGTCTGTTGCTTCTTTGATTTCGGCTGAGGATGTGGAGAAGAAGGGTTAGACATGGGGGATCCACGGCGCTTGAGAATTCACGCATTTGAATCCACCATCTCTTCATCATGAATAATTTGGACATTATCTGAATTAGTGGACCGAGGAAATGGAGAAACAGCAGTAACTTGTCCTTGGGGCTGAGACTGCTCAGGCAAGGAATGTTGGGTCATTATCGAAGGCATGGCTGACATGGCAGAAGTCATTCCAATCTGCATGGCCTGGGTAATCTGTCCTGCAAGAGCATTAGATATGCACTCTATGACAGTGGACACTATCCTGTCAACCATCTTAGCCATAGAGGCTTCAACAGCAGTTACTATTGCCCGAGAGATAGACGAATCTAGTGTCACTCCTGAACGGGCTGACACACCTGCATAGCCGTGAGCTCTCTCTTTAATTTCTGATATTGCCTCGCGCCGCGAACAGCGTTTGCGGTCGCTTATGTCTAGAATTCGCCATTGATGATTCCGAGGAGGACAATCCATAGAATTTGCAGCGCGAGATCCACCACAAAGATGACACTTCTCGTTTTGATCAGAGCATAAATTCGATGGATGGTCATTGCCGCATTTGCAACAACGCAAGGTGGACTTGCACCCACGAGCACTATGGCCATATCGCCAGCAATAGCTGCACTGCAGTGGCTTAGACGGAAGGGGATCTACACGGAAGATTAGGGGCAATGCTTTTATTTCTGAGGGGCAGGCAGTACCCGCAAAAGTGGCAATAACCGTTTCCGTTGGAACCCGCTCATTGTTCACCTCCCGGCTGCAGCGATACACAGCAACAACACCCGCTGCAGAGAGTGGTTCTCAACTAGAGACAAGCAAGAGTCCACAAAGCGAACCATACCTTTTGTAGAAGCCAGATGAGACGGAATGAAGCTGTTTACTGGAAGAGACCCAAAAGAAGAGCAGTTTAGAAGATCCTTTACGCACGACAGGTCTGGTGAACGGCACAGAATCCCGCCACGTCCAAACTGCCTTACCTCAGTGATTGCCTCATAAAGGGAAGTGGCCGCCTAGAGAGCAGCTCGAACAGGCCCTGGATTGTTAATTTTGATAGCGCCACCCTTCTTTGGCACCAGCGCCAGAGGAATGCTGCGGACGCCGGAGCGTTGAAAAGCTTCCAGAGGCATCTCATGAGGCGGTAGAGAAGCCGACCAAGGGGAGCTCCCCTGGCCCGGAGACAACGTAGACATTACCTCAGATTTTCAAACTCACCGCGTGCGTTATCCACACAAGAAAAAAGGTGCAAAGGCACAGGGGAAAAAGGAAAACGGAACCAGCCACCCAATACTTAGCCAATCCCTCGTCTTCCTCGTCTTCGCGGCGATTCCTATGTTAAATACGAACATAAGTTCTCCAGCGAGAATCCTCTTCTTTCCCTCTTACTGCTAATTCGTGGATGTGCTTCCTGCTTGCTGCAGTTTCCTGCGTTCACTGTTGAAGTATAGGCTTATTCGAGACATCATCATGTTGTGGCCACTACATCTCACCTTATGGAGCACCTAAACATCCTGCACTATGACAGGATGCGCGCAGATGCGGTCTATAATTTTTAGCCTCGCCGCTCGGGCTTTTCCATGTTCACTTCCGGTTCTTCCGTTTTCCGAAGAATGCATTCACGATCGGTAAACTACTTCGCTCTGATGCGAACTGTACTCTACGGCGTGTGTTCCTTCATATTTCACCAGGACACTTCATGTTTCACCACGTTAACGTCCTCGAACACCTAGACACTTTGGACCTTTCAGAACCTTTCCTGCGATCTTCCTAGGCTCATATAGAAAAAAAGCTCTGAGATGGAGATTCTTTCTTACTCAGGATACTGTCTGCCGCACGGCAGATGAAGACGTCCTCACCACTTGCACGACGCCTGGAGGGTCACATAGTACGTCACCGATGGGGTGTCGACTGCTAGCATCCTGCAATCGTGCACAACTCGGCCCTTGCGCTCTCGGCCCTTGACGCAAGTACTTATCCGCTTCGCTGTCCTCGTCAACTCTGCCACCACACGGAGCGAAGCATCAATCAGAATTAACTCTCACGGCAAGGTCAATTTCACGCCCGCCATCGAAGCGGTCGGGCATCACAAGCGATTCTCCACGGCCGAAACACGCAGCAGCCTCCATCGCCACGCGTATAAAAAAGAAAAGGCGGCGGAGCCCACGCGAAGCGGTATTGTTCTTCGACAAAGTGTTACAACCTTGAGGAGCGTGCTACAGGCAACAAAGACAGGGAGAGAGGAAAAAGAAAAAGGAACGAACGTGCGAATGAATCAGGGAGAAAGACGGAGACCCCTGCTGCCCAGCCATAAAGCACACTGCGCAAGAGAAAAGAAGAAAAAACTAAGGGCGTAAAGTAAATGTAAACGGGGTGCTACTAGCGCTGCCCAACGTCAAGAGTGCAGCATGTACGCGTATATGGCCAGCCGGCGCTGACCACCGAACGAGCCTTGAACCGCGCGCAAGCACAAACGTGCGAAAAGCGGGGAGGACTGGTTTCGACGGCGAAACCATTTTCCCCTGCAGCCTACGCTCAGGCGACAACCTGCAGGATCTCGCAGGCATCCTTCCTCCTTCACGCATTCTCTAACCTTCGCGTCAAGTGTTCGTAAGGTGGGAACGTCACGTGCGACCCGGCGTTATGCACAAACGCGCAGAAAGTTGTGCAGCGTTGTAGAAGCTGCGAGGTCGCCCACTGACTTGTTTAATAAGAAAGGAATGCCATATCATAGAAACACCTTTACTGTACATTTAGTGATCAGCGAGTTTTGAAGTGAAAACAAATACAGTTATTTATCAATAACTCGAAGTGGGAACTGTGTTAGTCAATTGTCTCTCACCCTAACGTAAGTTTGCCGTCCCGGTTAGCTCAGTTGGTGTCGAAACAGGCAATAAATACAAAAAAGTCCCGGTTAGCTCAGTTGGATGAGCGACTGCTCTGGTGAAGCGGTGGTCCCGGGTTCGAACACCGGATCAGGATGAATTTTTTTTTTTTCACTACGAACTTTCTAAAGCTGTATAGCTTTCCTTTGTAGCCGTTTGGCTCCGCTCGGGCGAATGCCAATGAGTAATTACTCCCTCGTTATTGATAAGCGGAATTTGATTCATAAGCAACCTGCACCATATATTGTCGAATCCGTGCACAGATGACGGCAATTCATATTTCTGAGTTACAATCAGAAATGTGGCACCACCGCCTCTCGTCAGTCGGTCAATGCGTAGCATCACCGAGGAAAGACACCTGCGTCCATGACGTCAGGGGACGACCAGGTTTCAGTAACGGCGACACCATCAGGCTCGAACAATAACCTCAAACATTCCAATTGTCAACTTTTGTCAATGACACTCCGGGCATTTACGTTTATTAGTAAGATCTGAGCCATAACTCCTGGTATCACATCGTGCGTTTTGGTTCAGGAGCGCAAGGGACGTAAGATATGTATATAGACTGCTAAAATATCTTAAATGCCCACCACGTCTACACCTACCTAGGCGGTGTGGAGAGCGGACCACTGCGGGTTGACGTACCGTACTTCTTCCGAGTGACATACTCCCGTCTTTGCAGTAGCTTCCACAGCGGTGCATGGTTCTTGTGGGAGACGAGGTTATCACGGGTAAAAGCGGCGAGGCCTCCATTAACGCTGCTCTCGCCGTGCCCTGCTTGGCCCTGCGCGGACTCGACTCGGCCGGGCGCTTCGCTTCTTCACCACCATCGACCCAGAGGAAATGGAGAGAGATGCTGGACCCCATATATTATTCTCTCGCGGCCCGCACTGACATCGATTCCGCTGCCGCCACCAACTGCGTGGTGGGCCTTGGCTGCAGGTTTGCGCCGGTCAAGGCGGTCTCCGCCACGGCTCCTGTGTTACTCTAGCCCGCCGGGCGGAATCTATATATTTATACATTCACTTTTTGCTTCATGTGCTTTATGGTGCGAGATATGCAGTTTCAGACCCAGCCAATTTCTTTGGACGAATTATGTGCACTGGTCTTCCACTGCTCACGCCACTTCCCCGACCAGCGTCCTACCCAACCCTATTTCTAGTGGTAAGATTAGAAGCTAGGAACGAGGGGTTTCCTCTCTATCGGTGTTCCATCACGCGGAATACTCACGCGCCTTGTCCTTGCCTTCTGGTACTACCTGCAACGCTCAATGGAGAAGAATTCGAAAGAACGTTTCGGTGTACACTAAGGGCTCCTGGAAATCGAGACAGCTTCAGAGATAATGATAACACGCAAGACTGCCTGACATGAGAAGTTGCTCTTTTTTTTTTTCATGTGTTCAAGAGGACTCGCTTCGAAAGGTCCTGAAGCTACGCTGTTGCGTTGTTTAGTGTAATGTGAAACGAATGTCTTGAAATGGCCTCCCAAATAAACTTTTACGTCCTTTGACATTTGATACACACACTAGGCACTGCACATCTCTCTCTCCACCAGGAATTTAAAGACGGGTTGATTCAGTCGTGCCTACTGAATGATTCTTGTAATTATAACGAGCTTTAGCACTTATACGAGAATGCATGATATGTAGTATTTATGATGAAACGTAAGAGAAGAAAAAATAAATGAAAGGGAATAGGCCGGCTGTGTGAGGGTCGCGCACGAAGGTCCCTTAATTGAGCATTTCCCCCTCAGCGCGATCCGTCAAGTGACGGTAAGTGTCCGTCGCAAAGACGGAATTTCCGTAATGAGGTTTCGCCTTCTGCTCGTGTGCGGCGCCACGAGGGACGCACCTGAGGTCAAACGAGGGCCGCCGCTTCACGAGCATTGGGTGGCTCAGGTGGCACACATGGGCAATCGACCGTGAGCACTGTACCGCGTTGGCGCGGATTCAGTCACCTGCCTAGCTCGCTCTTTGCCCTCCTGAGCCCCGGGCTCTCCGTTTATGAAAATGGCTTGCTGATTAAAGCGCGCTCAGGTCAAGCTGAAGTTGGCATGTATCAATAGACTGCCGTGTTCTAATGACACTACTTTCACTGAAAACAGAACTCTAGACAGAAAAAGAGAGAGAAGGAGGACAGAGGTTAACCAGAGGGCGTTCCGGTTGGCTACCCTGCACTGGGAAAGATGAATGAGGGAGTATAAAGGAGAACAGGGCGAGGAGCACAGCTACAATCAGTCACACATGTACGACACCCTCAGTTCACGAAACAGTGCTTGACGGCCTTGAGGGCTGTCGACTGCTGCGGCTACTGTCCGAGGATGTAGCTAGAAAAGCATAATGAAAATGAAATGCTGGTGTCACCACCACCTGCCCTTTTAAAAAGCTAACTGCGATGACATCAGAAGGAGCGCGAAGGAGTTTTCGCGGATCCCTAAGGCTAGGCTTTCAAACGGAGTTCGCTGAGTCCTTGTCGATTTGGACGTCGTGCGCGTTTGAATGGACTACCGGGAAGATGTCTGAATGCAATTCCCTCAGCAATAAATACGTCCATTGCTGTCGGGAAAACACCGACGTAGGCAGAGAATCAATTTGTACAGAGAACAATAACTGGATGGAGTTGTCCCTTCAAAGCGGAGAGGGCTTACATACGTAGAGAGGATTCTAGACGGCCTGTATGTATTAAAGAAAAACTAAAACCAGCAGGCTCTTCCATCACAGCAGACGTTATCGCTAAAGGGGGCTTACAGAACCCTTAATCTGAGCAGTTCTGCACAAACCAGAGCATCGGCACAGGAGTGGTCGCAGTACAGTCGGAAGCAATACGAGAGGGAACAAAATTTGCGCATTCATTTATGGATTACTGCTCTGTTTTCTAACGAGTTATCTGCTTGGCGCAAACATTCAAAAGCCATTCCCAAATTTCCTAGAGAAACAACCAGAAAATTCCCAATTTTGTGCGAAAAGTTTGTTCCCTCTTATATTGCTCATGACTGTACGTTCAGTGTTATCTCCGGGATACCGAAGAAGATCCGGTGAAACAACATGACGTGGGAGTGGTGGAGCTGCGCAAGCGTGTCATCGTTCCCAGATTCCCAATATCGCCATGCTGTCGCACACACTGAATGGCTCCACCATTTCTCTCTTGGTATCTTTTTCTAAGTCCCAGTCTTTCAACCAAAGATTTGTTGCAGGCTTTCTTCTATTTCGTTCTCTTCATCATCCTCCCCTCGTTCGTGCAAACTAAGTTTCCAGGCAAGGTTCGTTGACGTTCTTTCGGACGCTTAGACCCCAGAGGCCAGCTTTCCGGAGGCCGCGGGACCGGGTGATTCTCGGTTCGTGGGCGAGAACAGTTTCGTAGTCACCACGGACAGTGACCCATGGAGAGTCGCTATTGCTCTGGGCGCTTACCACCCGCGGTGGTCCTGCACCGGAACCAAGACGCTGAGTGGCGGCCTCCTCGTGGCTCTCGGTTTTCTCATGGTATGCGGCAATCTCCACAAAAACTCCCATCTGCTGCTATTTGCAGAAGCCTCTCGCTTACGGTACGCCCCACGTTACACTATGGGATCAACACCGAATCTCCTCGGATTTTGATTTAATGTTAGACATTTAAATGTAGTACATTTTCGTCAGGCATTTACTCTTACATGCGAGTACTCATTTGTTTTTGGGGCGGCAAGTTTTCTTTGAATTCGATGATTTTGTTCAATGATCGGTGTTGTCATCGATCTCCGGAAAGCGGGACATTATACTTCGGCTAGTGTTGCAAGGAAATTTTTTTTATGCGCTGAAATTCAGAGACCGCTTCTCTGATATAGATTAGTGGTTGC
The DNA here is from genome assembly GCF_052857255.1 of Amblyomma americanum. Taxonomy (NCBI): domain Eukaryota; kingdom Metazoa; phylum Arthropoda; class Arachnida; order Ixodida; family Ixodidae; genus Amblyomma; species Amblyomma americanum. Next base: position 2,729,707 of record NC_135506.1, on the reverse strand, counting down.
GTAAAGCTGCAAAACTAATATAAACGGCTTATTTTTCGGAAGCTCGAATTTTCAGAATATTTTCAGCAAATTTCTGAAAATTACGCGACCACTAAATTTCACGATTTGGATATGATAGGACCTTTGGTGCTTTTCTGCTCCCCGTAATTTCGCTGTTCATAGGCATGTTTTCGAACGATGAAAAATCTGGAGCGTAGCTCAGCGTTGCGTGGAGCCCCACACTTGCGGCACCGACTGTAGCAGGAAGTAAGCGACAGATAAAGAGAAAACACATTAATGCCTGTTTCGGAAAGAGGACACTTTTTGAGATAATGCTTACACCCACTGAATCCGCCCTTACAAAAATGGTCTATAGAGAGTCTGTAGACTTCTTATAGGCTCTATTGCCTTCCTATAGATGTTTCTTTTTGTCTATTCATAGTCTATAGATTGTCTATAGACAAAAGTCTACTAAAAGTGCATGGCCATAAATCTATAGACTGTCTATAAGATTTATTTTGCCTATAGACTGCTCTCTAAGGTTTGTCTATAGAGAGTCTATAGACTTCATAGACAGAAGTCTATGTACAGTCTATAGACTGTCTAAAGAAATTTTTGTGAGGGCGCGCCCTTTTCACATGACCGTTCTTCGCATCCGTGGCTCTCTTCCCCCAGATGGGCTGGTTGAAAACAAACTGGCAGCACCTACTGCGCATGCGCAGTTCATGCGACAGGTGGCGGCAACTGTCAAAACACACTTTCCACTCCGCAGACGCAGTTGAAGCATCGTGGAACCTGATCGTCTTGCTCCGGTACTAGTTTTGGGGCAGCACCAGACAACTTTTCGCCACTTGCCAGGGGGCGCCACATCCTGTGAAAAAGGCGGATTCCGCATCTTCAGCCGGGTCGCCTTTTTTTCCCTATACTCGTAGCACGCGATGAATACAGAAGCCGATTCGCAGAAAGCGTCAGGTGCTCTTAGGCCCCTCGGGCTCATCGCTTGGTAGCAGGAATTTCAGAGGGGAGGAGCCCGACATAAAGAACCAAAGGAAGCGGAAACAAGCCAAAAAATTCGAGGTGTGGGTTAGGAAGTCTGCTGTTTAAACACTTCTCTTACGGCACCCACTGAACAAGTCAGTGATGAGAAGCGAGGACAGCCGTTTCTAGAACGACTACACCTTCTCTTTGCAGAGAGAGTGAGCCCACGGGGAATGCGGCAGCATTTTCGCGCTACAGCGTGAAGTGTCCTTTGTCGCACAAAAACCGACGTAGTCGTCGGCTTAGTTGCCCATGGGAGAAATAAACTGGATGGAAGCAGAGAATTAATAAATTCAGGTACAGGTAAAAAAAATTTCGGATCGGCGTCATATTTTTCAGAAAGGTCCGTGTAACCATACACAGCTACCTGATCTGAAGCGAAAATTGGGTTTATTTGTGATTGGGTGCGAAGCGAAACGAAACCTTTGGATTGCCTGGCGGCACGCCACTCATACGCCGCGAAGACTCGTTGGGTCAAGCGGAATAAATGTGGACCTAGTGAATGCGTGGACTTGACGCACTGTCTTAGAGACAAGTATTCGTGCTTACATGTGTAATTATGAGTATGCTAATTAGGAATTAGATCTTCGTGTGATTGTTAAGTAGACGATGCGAATGGGACCCGATAAAGCTATCGCGTTCTACTCTCAAAGGCGAAGCTTAAGGAACAGAGAGCGGATCTCAGAGGCATTCTGTGCAATTTTTCGCTGAATTTTGCTGTTAATTCTAGGCAGTCGACATTTTACCGAAATTATTCGCTAGGCCAATGTTTCGCGATTTCAGTGCGATTTGCGAAAACGTGAAAATAGGGTCTTCGCGAAAATAAAGCTAAGCCTGTCACAATATACACGTTCCGCCGTTGCATTATCAGGTGTACTGCCAGGTGGTGATGAAACGCAAACAGCGGCTACGAGCAAGACAGAATATTTTGGCTCGCTTCGTTCAGTTGTAGTTTAAAATTAGTGCGGCTCATGTCTGGCTGTATTGAAGGCAGCGAAGTTTATATTTGTAAATCGGGTGAGAAGGAGCGTCTCGCAAGAGAAATACAACATATGCGTGTATGCGTTTCAATTTGGCCCAACATTAAAACAACGCAATGACAAGTCAGGACTAGAAAGAACACACGCAGAACCGATTACAATTATCCGTACGCCAAATGCAAGAGAAGCGCCTCTCTCGTATCTACACATTGGCCCGCACCAACTGTGGCCCTCTTATTGCCGCTAATCTGATCCGCTCACCTGACTCCCTGCCGCCTCCGCATATGTGTTCACCTATTCTTGGAATTCATTCTGTCGCGCCAAGCGACCATCGCTTATCAGTTCTTTCCCTTATACGCTCCGCTCGTGCAACTTCCTCGCCTTAATTTTTGATTTGGTCATTATAAACTGCGTTTTTTTCTCAAGCACACCCTGCTCTTTTCCATTCTCTTCATGCCACTCCTATCATTGTTCATTCTGTAGCTCATTACGTTGCTCGCAACTTAATTTCTACCTCGTCGCTAGCCTCTAAGTTCGTGTTTCCCGTCCTGTAAGCAGTTAAAATCGCAGAGTGGCTATACTCGCGTTAACACGGTACTTTCACACCTCAGTCCGCAATGAAGGGAGAGCCTTCGCTTCCGAGGAGAAGGACGCCGCATTGCAGACGCTGCTGCATGCATATTCAACGACCGCGGATTCGCCGAAACGAGGTCCCCAGGAGGACGTGGGCGGAGAGCGCACGCCTGACACCCGCAGCGTAGATTCCGTGTGTCAAATTCACTGCAGTGCCTCGGGTTGACTGCAGTTCGCGGCGGTTACGAAGAGCAGAGCGGCGTTTATGGGAGTTGACGGCAGGTTCTCCAACTGTAGTGACACGAAGGGCGCGTTGACTTTGTTCTGCCTTTCCATTATTCTGAGCCTTTCTCTCTCTCCAGAATCATTATATCCCCGTCCGATGTAAGTGCACAGGAATTTTCAAAAAGTACAGCGTAGGCGAACAAACAGGCAGGCAGGGCATTGGAAGGCAATGCATGGTGAGGTGAGGAAAGTCTAGGAAGGTAAAGCAGCGTGAAGCAAGTCTAAACAAATCAGGGCAAGGTATTAAGGCCGGCAAGCAGGCAAGAAGGCTTGCCGTCTGGTAGTTAGGCAGATGAGCAGCATGACTGACTGATTGAATACCGCTGGAAATTTCAAATAAACTTCAATTGCTAACTACAACTTCCGGAAACACCCAGTTCAACAAGCGCCGTTGGACGGCTGCTCTGCACTTAGCACAACAACTGAAGGTTGCCATGCTGTCCAAGTGTTAGCCTTCCTTCTCTTTAGTTTCATTTATATGAGTCCTGCGCGATGGACGCGCACCTCACGAGCGTCCTCAAGTTAAGCAGCCGGGCTTTTCTGCGACTCAGCTGCTAATCGCGGCGGGCTGCCTGTTGTCGATGCCAATTCAAACACATGCGGCAGCGTGTGTGCCAGAACCAAGCCTCTTCAATAGCGGAAGTATACGCGCGCAAGTCAGCAAAAGGTATTAAGGAGCCGCAGAAATATTCAGGGTTCGAACGTTTCTTTGCTCCTTTTTTTTTTGGTACTGATTGGATGGTTATTGCAGCCACAGTTTCACCGGCACTGCACGGAGATACGTGAAAGAACGGGCCGTCGCTTCCTTGGCAGAGTCGGCTGGCACTGATTAGGAACGCATGCAGTGAGCACGCGCGGCGCGACCGAGCCGCGCTCATTAGTAAGGTCGCCAATAAGAGGATACGAGGCTTGCCAGACGGGGAAAAAGAAAAGCCGCTGGCAAGGCGTGCTAATCGGTGAGCTGCGCATAAAGAAAAATAATTCCTCCAGACTATGCTTCCGCATCGCACCGCCACGCACGCTCTTCGCCAAGTCACCAAGGTCGTTCCCGAAGTCATCGCCACGTATTTGCGCAAAGATGCGGTGGACATCGTCCGTATAATAGAGACTTTAGCACAGTACGCACCACCACTAATGCTTGCCGCGCACCACGCGCCGACATCAACCCCCCCCTCCCCCCCCCCCCTCCCGGCCACCGCCTAAACTGGCCACTTTAATATTTGGACGTGGTGCCAGAATTGCGTTAAGCTGGCCACAGAACGAAGGACGAAAAATGCACGGGGAAACGCGCACGCTTCATGTGTGCTTCCGTTTCTCGTGCATTTTTCACGCTTCGTCCTGTCACTAGTTTAGCGTGAATTCCAGCACCATCAACAACCAATTATCGCCTCGTTAATATTTGGAAGTTCAGATTTGGAGGAGGCATTTGTCCAGCAGTGCACTCGCTCCGGATGACCGTAATGACGCTGGGATGCCAGAAAGGCGGCGCACGCCGTGGATGACCGCATACGCGCGCGTTGTCTTAACTGGAAAGCGCACGCCACCACTGGTGATGCCAAGCGCTCCCGAAAATATTCTGCTACATAGCGTGCACGGCAAGCATCACGTTCACTTGCGTTGCCGGCTTTTACAGTGAAGAAACTGTCCCGTTGTAGCGGAGTGCGCCCTTTGCTCTCTTTTTTGACACGCCAAGTTGTTTTATCGAGCTCACCTGCAGAACCGTAAGTCCGGCACCGTCAGAGGCGCGCTCGCCCCACACGTCTTTTTCTTCTCATTGTTCCCTATCGGATAAACACGGGGAAGGCTTTGACGAGAAGCAGCCACATTTAAAGTCGTGTGCAGAGGGAAGAACAAGAGTAATTTCCTTCGAATCAAGATAGATGTCAGTGACAGCACTTAATTGTAGAACCAGTAAACGGCGCGATAGACCTAGACCAAGTACGGGCGTAACAATTTTGTCACAGTGATGATAGTTGTGTGCTACATGACACGCTATAGTAGGCCCGTTTGGAAACAAAAGCGTTGCATAGTACTGTTCGCCTGCTGATCGCGCGCAGAGCGTAAAATTGTAACAACTAAACATGCACAGACCGCGAATTTACAAACCGCGAAATTATGTTCGAAGTTACTTTTTTTTTCGCAACACTCTTAACGACGCCACTGAGCTGTCAACTCTAAAACGCACCTCCGAGAGCCGGCGCTGATGTCACTCTCCCCCTCGGATGCACTCCGCCTGCAGGACGTCTCGCCCTGCTTGTGTTTACGTTATGCAAGGCTTGCCTCGTCAAAGCTGCCTCCCACGCCACGCTGCAGCCAAGTCGCTTCTGCTCGCCTTGAAATGAGCCCTTTGTCTGCTGCATGCGAGGCTCATCTCCAGGGCGTCCTTGCCTATCCGTTGTTGGTCATCCCACAAGCCACGTCCTTTCAAGGACCTCGTCAAAGCGACCGGATTACAAGCCGTTCCGTCTACAGGCGGTGGGCTTCTGCACACAAAGGAAGCGTTGTGCCCGCGACTATTGCGGCCTTCCTATTGTTACGTAGTCGCACCACAACCAACACGGTGCATGGCGAAGTAACTATACTTAAGAAAGTACACTCTTGCTCTAGTGTGTAAACGCTTTAGAACGTGTTTTAAAACTCCATCTGTCTGCCCTGCCGTAAGCACGGTGGCTTGCCAGATCGGTTTTAAATACCGCGTCGAGCAGAAGTGGGATAGGTTTCTCACTTGTTGGCATCGATATACAGACCGCCTTTTCTAGCTTAGCCAAATTTACGTAAAAAGACGGCTCACATTAACTCACTTTTTTATTTTTCAGTTAGCTCGCAGCGCATGAGAGCCACCAGAGGAGGTTAATTAACAGCTATAATTCATTTATTTTTTAAATTATTTATTTGAAAGTCCATGTTACAATAGCGAAATAGAAGGGTAACCTGCGTGGCTGCCAGCAGTGTGGCGAAATAAGAGGGGGAAAATTGGCAGTGGCTTAACTTCGCTAACCCTGGAATTCAGCGAAAAGCAAACACGCTTGCTAAGCGTCTGAGGGTCATCCATGACAGCTCCGCTACCCGTTCGCGGCAGCCGTTCTATATAGACCCACATGACCACCTGGCTGTGACGTGGTATATCACATGGTCTTACGACGCCCCCGTCGGATGTCATCACTTGGCTTCACGTCACCCCATAGGATGTTCTTAAGGTCAATCCAGAGGTCACCCAATGCCAAAGGTCAAATGGCAGAGGTCAACTCAAAGTCAGAGGTCAACAAAATGTCATAGGTCAAGGCCAGGGGTCAAGGGCTCGACACCATAACTGTACCACATATGGTCATACACGGCTAACGTGGTTGGGCTGAAGGTCATTCAAGGTCATTCTCCGGCCTACGCGACGACTGCTTAGCCTAGCGTAGTGGAGCTTTTCGCTTCAAAAATCTTTGCGCACTCCAGAGGCGAAATCATACCCAAAGATTCTGTACAAAAATACTTTTGAACGATAAAGAGTTTATGAACGCAATTTTTTTCATGCATTGTAAGATTTCACTCTAAGAATCAACGAATCCGCACTCTCCCGTCGGCAGGCTTGCATTTTTTCGCTATTACCGTTTTTGCTAACTTCAAAAGCGTTCCCCAATCGTTTTCTATGGTAGTTCCAACTGGGCGACGCGAGCGATGGAAACACTGGAAAAGAAAGATTTTGATACTTGGCGGAGGAATGGACCAACTATCTTCAGTATTTCCATATCTGTACCTTACAGTTTTCCAATATCCAAAATTTTTGTCCAAGAACGTTGGACATGTATTTCACCTCCACATTCCTTTTCAAAACAGAACGCTATTGGTATCGCCGCGACGGCCGCGTTTCGATGGAGGCGAAACTTAAAGGCGCCCGTGTGCTGTGCGATGTCAGTGCACGTTAAAGAACTACAGGTGGTCGAAATTATTCCGGAGCTCTCCACTATGGTGCACCTATTTCTTCCTTTCTTCTCTCAGTCCCTCCTTAATCCCTTCCCATGCGGCGCGGCTGCTGCGATAGCATAGTGCCCTCGTGCAGTGGCCACGAAGTGCTATAGCAACTGGAACGGCCTTCCCCGAGAGCTCGCTGCTATCTCCTGCCCATCTGTCTTTCGTGAACAAATTTCTGATGCACTTACACAATGACAATCTTTTCTTTGTATATAACTTGCTCAAAAAAAGGTGTGTATTTATTGTGTGCTTCATTTTTGCGTGATCCACCCCTTATGTAACACCCTCTAACGAGGGTATTTAAGGTATTAAAGTGAAAGTGAAAGTTGATCTGTTCGCGCCGCTACGGGTTTGAAACCTAGTCAGAGCAATATTTATTTTATTTCTGCATAGGCTGTTGATATATGCTAGGTTTTGCCAAGGTCACCTTCAAGGTCAAGCTTCACACAAACACGGTGAGCCGCTTAGACCTCCTGAAATGATGATTTCGCACTAAAATTTCTTTTGGTCCGCGGTTCAAACCCGGGACCGCCGCTTCAACCGAGCAGTCGCTCTGCCAACTGAGCTAATCGGGACGGCTAACATATGGTAGGCTGACAGCGAACTGATTACTAACTGTAAGTGGGAACAGTGTTGGTTAAATGTTGAAGGGAATCCCCCAAGGTGGAGTAGATTTGTAATAAAGGAGAAATTACTCATTGGCATCCACCCAAGCGCAGTCATAGGACTACAATGAAAAGCTATACAGCTTCCGAATGTCCCCCACTTCGTCCTCGTGGAGGCCGTCAGAGGGCTATTAGGCTGCTTTTTTACCGAGTAATTTTTCACCGGGTGTTTGCTCTGTGGGCGTAATGAGACCTGCGCGTGAGAAAGACGCCCATTACGGTAGAGCTCGCTTAACCGCCCTTCCGCAAACATTGCGAGACCTCAAAAGCTCTTTGCGTGGTGCGCGAAGTCAAGAATTGTGCAATCACATATTTACACTCGTTCGGGGCGGGCCGAAAGCGCGAACTAACACCAGTGTTCACTTCGAGGTGGTTGGCCTCACTAACGCGATGACCGTGAAGACACGGAGGAGAAGGCGCTATCGCCTTTACTCTTGAGGCGAAGCTTAAGCGTCCTACTAATTTCTGACCAACCCTGTATATACTACGCGCTGAAATTGAGCAAATAAAGACACTTGCGAAGTCTTCTTCCAGCCAAGAAAAATGAAATGAACTCCGCGAATGGACACTTAGCAATCTGATTTATGAGAACAGTGGCGCATGCAAGAGCCTGGTGGCTGGTCGCATGGGGGCACAGCGTGTATCATACCACACTGCTGGAAATGACTATGCAAGTGATGGGAACATTAATGTGAATGGCAATTTAGCAGCAGTCTTCCTGGTGACGCCCAGAAACGAGACGAGCGGGAGGAAACAGACATCAGATGCACAACATAAGGGAGCACGGTGTTAAAAAATAGTCGACGCGTCACACGGCAACGTAATCATTCTTAAAAGCGAGGACATCAGCATCGACTGAGAGCGCCCCAAAGGCGCAAGAAGGGAACGTGCGTTCTACACCACGAACAAACGGTTCTCATCAGCCGGTGAAGCAGTAGCGAGAAACACAGAGCTGGGTGAAGTGGTGGATTAGTGAACAAGTCGAAAAAGGCTTTGAGCAAACAGCTTAACAGTTTTTACTTGACCAATAGCGTCATTTTTAATAGGCAAAGGGGGTGAATGAGACTTCCAGTCAGTGGCTTCAAAGTTAGGGGAGAGTGGGACAAAAGCCGATATTTTCTTAATTAGTGGCCCCTAAATTTAAACGAATCAACATATTCCCTACGAAGACAAGTCGTCTTGCCGAAACGTTGGCTAAGCGCCCTGAGGCTCCCACCTTCCTTGTTCGCTTTGTGTTGTCAAGAAATCCACCTACCTGCCCTCTCTCTCGATCATAACATATTAACTTCATATTTATGTGGTATAACCCGCCATACGTCCACTACACCTGAGTGCAAGGTTGCTCTGTCGTCTCATTTCGCCCATAGGCACAGCATGCGACATTTAGGTGGTTTAAATTTCATTAAATCTTACTCTGCTGCTACTCAGGCGGGCTTTTCTTCATATTTGGTGTGCGTAATGCTAGGACGTTGGGAGATAATTCGGCAAGGCTAGCTTTCTTTTAGGATAAAAATAATGGCAACGATTTGCAGATTTGTGTCGCGTTTTGCCGCCCTGTTCCCTACGCGCTTTGTACACTCGACGAGGGCGAACCCCCGGTGTCGAATAAAATATCTTTACCTAATTTAGAGCTAGAGAAAAGGGCGATGTCTCAAGCATTTGTCTGACTCCAGAAGAGCGAGTTCAATAGGTGATGGTTTTCGTTTTCATTTTGCACTGCTTTACACGCCACGTGGAGCGCTCGCATGCATAACGATGGCATGCACTGAAACGAAAGTACGTCCCACACATTGTATAACACACGCAGGTTGCATAACACTCCTTATCGGTCGTTCGATGTTTCTTTAAAGCCATCGAGCTTAAAGGCCACGGCGGTGGAGAAGAAGACGGGCGCCCATGCCATCAGCGCGGTGTGGCAATGTGGGTCGCGCCCTCCGGCAAAGGTCGCGAGACCTTCCGCTGCAGCGGCGTCGGCGGCAGTCCGACGTGTCGGCGGCGTCGTCTTCGTAAGGCCGTGGGCGCTGGCAGCTGCGTTCAAATTCCGCGCAGCACTGCGGCAGCCACAGCTGGCGAAAGCGAGCTTCAATCCGGAATGGGTTGCCTTCGGTCAATGCCTGGAGGTTTCTGTCACCAGTGGTCAAAGCCCAAAGCTCCCGTGAGTGACATGGTGCACGAGCTGTCAGCCAGCATCGGAACAAAAAGCCAAACTGAGTAGAGGTCGATGGGGCCCTCGACGAGCAATGTTGGACAAATTCGCTAGTATGACTGCACGTGCACAGTTACGGGCCAATATTAGGCCAGTGCGCTTTCGCGATTGCTGGTTCACGGTCTGTGAACCAATATGAAGCTTTAAAATAGCGCGTATATATGCCGCCTAACTCTGCCGCTTACCGGTAGCCGCCAGTGCGCATGGGCGACGCGATAGGTGAGCGAGCAGCTGTTCTACTTCTGGGGGCCATTATCTGCTCATTATCTGCTACGCTAAACCTCTGACTAACAGGCTACCGTAATTGCCGCCGTACTCGACCAATAAGTTGCAGTGATTTCGAGCACACGGGCTGTGGGTCCGCAGACCAAGATAAGCCCTGTGATTGGTGGTGCATGGGCTGCTGCCGGGTGGCCATTGGGCCAATACACTATTGCGACTGCCGAGGCTCGGGACATTATTATACCGCTAGTGGATAGAAACAGATTTGCGAATTTCGCTCCTCAGCGGCTGAGGCGCGCAGTCTGGGTTCCCTCAAAGTGCGCTGCACGGTTTTAGCGATGCGGGAGAATTTAGCGGAGGTCTCGACGCCGTCGCCGAAACCGAGAGAGCATCCCGCGTCCTCGCGGCCAGGCAAGGTCGCCAGGGATCACAGAGGCAAGGGTGTGCGTCGAGAATGTTTACTTTCGGCGGCGGCGCTTCGTGAAAGTAAAAAAACAAGACAGCTCCCCGGAGGCCCTCTTACGGAACAGGCCGCCGCCCTTCTACGCGTAACTCGTTTGACTGTTTGAGCACGCGCGTTGCTCAGTCGCGCTCAGCCGAAGGCTGCACCCGCTGTGGGCGCGCCGCCGGCCGCTGCTGAATAAACATTTCGCTCCGAACTAACGGGTGTGCATTTTCCGAAAGGCCTCTGAAGTCACACGGTGCACCGTACCGTTGGTCCTAGGAGAAGCGGTCTCGCCAGTCTGAGGTTGAATAAACTTGTTTCCGGGTCGTAAAACAGCTACACTTCGGAGAAGAGGGCAATGAATCAGAAAGGGAGACAATACGAGGCGAAACACGGGATGCGTGAACGCTACGCTGGGCAGAGTGTTGGGAGAACAGTGACCAGCCACTGTGGCCTTCCACTCGCCATGTTTGGAGAGTGGGCTTATTGGCAGGGGTTTATATGGCAGTCTAAGCACTGCTTGGTTCACGTGACTTTTCTACACGTCTTGAGAGCGATGTTTCATTAAATTATATCATTCTCTGGACATGACAAGGGCGGAATTATGATTGACCTATTTCAAAGAAGGACGCTACACGGCTGCAAAAACAAAACAAAAATGGCTTTAGATTTCTTTTTTTTTTTCAATCCCTGTTGTCAGATTTCTTTCTGGGAAAGGAGAAAACTCGGAACCTCTCCAGGATTCGACCAAAGCCACTCTATCGGCTGAGCTAACGAAGATGCCGCGTTGATGTGTGCATGACGAGAATGGTACGAGCTTAACACGTTTGGAGGAATATGAGAGAGATAATTGAGAGAGAATCGGTTTTCGGGCAAAACAAATAGCGCAATATCTGTCTCACATCTCGGCGGACACCTGAACCGCACCGTAAGGGAAGGGATAAAGGAGGGAGTGTAAGAAGAAAGGAAGAACGAGGTGCCGGAGTGGAGGGCTGCGGAATAATTTCGACCACCCGGGGATCTTTAACGTGCACTGACATCGCACAGCACACGGGCGCTTTTTGCGTTTCGCCTCCATCGAAACGCGGACGCCGCGGTCGCCCAAACTGTCATTTGGGATGGCCGGCAGCCCTCTGACGACCGAAAGACATACGCGGCTTTGTGCTCTGGATCGCCTCGTTCATCGCCCTTTAACAGAGGATAAGATCCTGGGGCTGTGGGCACAGCACTCCACTGCCCTCAATGCCTACAAGGCTATTCCTGCGAGCGACTGGCGTGGGTGAAAAATTCTGATTGTGCTCCTCGCCCCTTCCCCTTTTTAATGCCCTCATCCCTCCTTCCCGGTGCAGGGTAGCCAACCAGAACACCCTTCTGGTCAACGTTCCTGCTTTCGCTCTTCCTCTATAAATCTCTCTATCCCTAAAGCCTCCGCTGTTAGACTGATGAGTGGTTTTCCTTTTTGCACCTGCAAGCCAGTTCTTTTTTTTCTTTTTTTTTAAAAAGCCCCCTTATACATATTAAAAAAAAAACTTCAAGGGTAGGAAACACAGCAGCGCTTGTCCTGTGTTTCCTACCCTTGAAGTCCCCGTTTTCCGCGCTGTTATTTTTTAAGCAGCTAAATGACCACACGCGCAGCGGTTGCACAAAGCGGCTGCTTCGAAGCACCGTTTCCACTAATCGGCAATGCCCGACTGCTAGAAGGGCACTGGGGACGAATGTACTTTCTACAGGCCATCACAGGCCTGTGACATAAGCAAGACGCGATGGCGCTGCTGTCGCCAGCTGGGCCTGCTGGGGGTAACGGCTAGGGTGCGTCCTATAGTAATGCATGTAAATAAAAAAGTTTTCAAACCTGTTTTCAGATTTCACAGTGCACCTATGTGGCCATCCTTTAACCATGATAGAACAGAATGCAAAGTATGAAGCGTCATTTCAAAGACGATGACCACGACCACCCTCGGATGTTGGTACCGGGCGGAACCACGGCCCATAGAAACGCACGTAAGCAAAACTGTCTAAAATAATTTTTTCTTTCGACATTCTACCTGTGAAGCCGGTCGTTCAGCCGGCAAGTACTTCTGAGAAGAGCATGAAAAAGTATGCAGAGTTATTTGCACGAAAAGTATGCAAAGTATGAGCCGGAAGCGATCGTTCAAAATGATGAGGCAGCTGAGGCTAATCGCAAAATCTGTTGTGACCTACTGGAAAACCATTTAAGAACATTTGCTTGCATCAAGCGTGATGCACGGTCGCTTGCCGAAAAATTGCTGCTTGAGCAAAGCGCAACGCTGTAGGCTAGTCACTGGTAACACCGGCGTGACAATGTTATACGCGGTTCACGGCACTGCCGCACCCTCCTCGTTTCCAAACCTAATTAACCCTTAAATTTTCAATATTCTGATCCGAGGAAACCGATCTAGTACGCAGCTGAACGTTAAGATATGTGACAGGAGCCACTGTAAGCTGCACGAATGGCTAGTGATCCCACAAAGAGGTTGTTTTCCTCTTGACTCTAATACTTCCATTTTTTTCTTGGCGTAGATGGAATAGACTCTGCTCGGACCAGGCTAAAGCCTGACACCAAACTCTTGTTCTTTTTTTCCTGTAAAGTATAAGCTTCTATCCCTTTCCCGGGAACATTGTGAAATTTATTTATTTTATTTATATAGGCATACTGCAGCCCATTTTTTATTTTTCTGGGCTATGGCAGGAGTGGGTGTACATGTACAAGGCACCAGTCCCCTACAAGGAAACGCCAACAAACATAAACAAGCAAATACCGCACGCAGTCATTCATACAATACACTATCTAGCTTCAGTGCGGTCAAGAAACTTATTCAGCGGAAGCGCGCGGGTGCTGTCAGAAAGCGAGTTCCAATCAGATTTTGTTCTAGAGAAAAAAAAAAACTGCATTTAAAGAAGTTAGTCCGCGCGTAGAAAGGTGCAATGCTGAGCGGGTGGTAGCTTCTTGAACGTTAGGAAAGTCTTTTGCGAGACGCAATAATGAAAAATAATTATGCAATGCAAAAGTTTAAAGAATGAGTGCGGTGACGTTCTGAGAAAGGAGTTAAATTTTGTGATAAAAGCGCAGAAGAGGAAGAAAAATTCCGGTCATATCGTCGAAAGATGAAAAGAACTGCTTGCCTCTGCAAAGCCTCGAGTTTCCCGATTTCGGTTGCCAAGTTCGGGCTCCAGGACACAGACCCATATTCAAGAAGAGGGCGGACTACTGATTTGTACATGAGAAGTTTTTTGTTTATTCAGGGACCTGAGACAACATACAACGTAGACACCAGAGTTAATTCAAGTCTTGATCGCGGATTGAATTAATGTGTTCAGACCGTGACATGTTTAGAAGAACCTCTTGCTGGGCGAGTTGGAGCATCACTATTGTTACAGAGCGAGTTGCGCATACATAAAGGACGCACACAGGAAAAATGATGACGACAGAAAGAGCTGTCTTTCCTGCGTTTGTCATTTATGTGTACGCATCTCGTTCTTGACAACCGCCATGACACGTTATTCGTAAAAGTTGCTCCAACGTAATTTAAATTATTAACTCTGTTTAGTAATGGCCCGTTTAAAGTGTAAATGAAAACTGAAGGAGACTGTTAGTGAAAGTGAGGACAACAGTTTTTTGGAAGTTTAAAATCATTTCCCACTTGTCGCGTCAAGCACATAACTTTGAGAACGATTCTTTAAGGCGGTTCAGGTCCTGGTGGTTATTAATGGGGCAATACAAGACGCAATCATCGATGCGGAGGCGAATCTGAGATGCGATGTTGCACTGAAGGTCGCTTATATAAAGCAAAAAGAGTGGCGGGCCAATAATAGAGCACTCGGCAATTCCAGAAGTTACATGCCACTGTAAAGGCCAACGTGAAGACTTGCAGTATGTCAACTCACGTGCGTGTACTGATGCCCCTCGTTGAGAAAAGTAATCTGTTGTGAAACACGGCTGTCAACAGCAATCTTAGACACAGTGTTGCGACTCTGAGCGCCCTTGTGATCTGTAGCGTGTAAAGCGTACTTCAGATATATGGCGGGAAAACTGCCAACTAAACCCAAGTGTTGCCCCCAATCCGCGGCATCGTGTTCGCCTGCTGTCGCCGATCCTCCATGGCAACAGCATGGGAGCCTCTCTCCACGAAAGTCGCTTGAGGCCCGACAACGCAAGCGAGACCTGACGATACCGTTGGCCCCGTGACGAGATGCAGCGTACGACGTATTCTGCGACACAGGCGAGGTATACGGAATGCGTGTCGCAATTCCTTTCAGACTGGGAGTAGAGGCAGACGAAGGTGCCATTCGCTCTGCACTATTGCGCGCCAAGACACGAGACAGACGAAAGCAGACTGTCTAGACTTCGCGCCGAGAACTCTGTGTGCCTTCGCCGGTGGTTTTCTGCAAGGCGCCGCTCGGCGCGGCGATGACGCCGAAGAGGCGTGCCTGCCTGCCCTTGAACTCGGGTCATCAGCTTGAAAGTGCACAGAGGTGAAAGGTGCACGAATGGGGTCGCTGGTCATTTTGCACGTTTCTGTGTCCGGTCGATCGTTTCGTTGCTGGACAGATTGGTTACGCCGAGTTCAGAAAGGCCTACACCAGATGATATCGCTGCTCCAGCACACGAAGAGAGAGCCGCGCGCGCGCGAGAGAGAACATACTTCATTGCGCGAAGTTGTATTGGTTACGGCGTCGAAGTTGTGGGCGAAGTCACATCGTAAGTTAACTCGCGAGCTTGGGTTATTTCCTGCTGCAGCGCTAAGCGGGATGTCCTTAAATCTCCGGAGCTGCGCTGGAGTTCCTTTAAGGTATGCAGCTTGTGTGAAGGGATGAGCAGGAGTCACAAGTCCCCGCATACGCTGCGCTCAAAACTTAAGTTTGAATAAAGTTGAAGCGCTTGCGGTTTCGTACCAGCGCTTGCCAAGTTTTACCGCCCGTCCTTTACGGAGCGAAAGGTCTCTCTGCATAAATAACAAGGAGAAACTCGACCTCAGACTTCCGCGCACGTGGCTCGGCAAAACCTAAGAAAAAAAAAAGAATTCCGTGAAATGGTGTGCAGGCTATCACCTTTATACTTATACTTAGCGGTACCAAGAACGCCGAAAGCTCTTTCTCTTATCCCCTCTGGAATACAGATGTAGTCTTATTTGGTAACCTCTCCAGCAATGTATATACAACCGCTTCCGTTAGCTAGTGCTATAAAATACTAAATGTAACGACGAAGATGTGCGTGCATATGGTTATCACAGCTCCTCGCCCACGGGTTTTCTTCAATGTGCCCACCGACATGTACGCCTCACAGTGAGATGGTGCAGCATTCCCGGTCACCAAGTTATTCAAGAATAATTTGAATATAAATTTCACCGCAATTTGCACAGGAATTTTTCACCATGCAATACAGGCTAAAGTATTTACCATTCACATGTATTTTATCCTGAGCTCGACAGGGCTTTACGAAAATATGGAAGGAGGGAGACTGAATTATACAATTAGTAAAAGAACACTACGATATCACTAATCATAAAACTAAGAGTGAATCGGCAATAAACTATGCAAGCTACATTTTTTAAGTGCAGCAATGCATTTGCAGACGTATGATTTGCTGCTCAATACCACCAAACTTGCGCTGGGCGTCGCGAGATTTCGGCTAATTTTCCCCTGATAGAATTTAGACCCTCTACTTCTCTGTAGTCGTAACTGTCGGTTTACTAACTTGATTGATTCATTCAATGACTGGTTGATCGATCGATTGATTGACTGATTGATTGATTGATTGATTGATTGGATAATGAGATTGCTTTGATGAAGTGCTGTATATACAGGCGGAACTTACGAGATATCTGAACGCTCGACTCTCAGTTGATTTTGTCGAGCGCCGGAAAATTTTTCTGCTCTGTGGTTTGGGTGCTCTTATGGCCAGTCTATGCGCAAAAGATTAACAAAGTCCGTAATGAACTGAAAGCGCCCTTGTGTGGACCTACGGCAAGGTAACTTGCGTAGCGTCACCCTGCTTCGAACTCATAATAGCACGGCAGTGTGGGCGAATAAATAATTCAGCCAATAAAGATTTCCAGCCATGGGCTGATTTCAAGGAGATATGCCGAAGATTTCCGAGATGATTGGTCATTCTGGCCTACGCCCTGACACTAGTTTCCAAATTCAGTGAAGTGCACCTGTGGGCCCATTTCTAGTAAAATATTGCTCCGGCATAATAGGAAGAAAACAATCAAGACAGTCGTTACAACTGCGCACTTTGCGAAACAGCGGTGAGATAGCGGGTAGTGGTGGACGATGTTCCTGCTGCCGCGTCTCACTTACATCCTCTGCTGGAGCCTGCAATGACGTCATTGACGTAGCTGGAGACGTGTCTATCAGCGCCCGCAATCTACGTCATGCTTTGAAATGGGTGTTAAATACAGTCACATGAACCGTTATCGCAGATACATTTATATAATGCAATTCTGAAGATTAACCTC
Source organism: Amblyomma americanum (assembly GCF_052857255.1). NCBI lineage: Eukaryota > Metazoa > Arthropoda > Arachnida > Ixodida > Ixodidae > Amblyomma > Amblyomma americanum. Next base: position 2,712,875 of record NC_135506.1, on the reverse strand, counting down.
CCCTCAATAATAAATACTATGAAAAAAATATTTGCTAAGATTAGCTTTCTAGCTTTCCTATAGGTTTGGAAACAAACTTGACAACCAACCAACGTGTGTGGCTGGAACACGTGTGCATCAGAAAGTAACGTACCGCTCCGGAGCGCAAGTTCTCCCGAAAGGTGCGCCGACCAATCTGTTCCACAAGAACCAAGCGGAACGAGATTAGGGTTCATTGCGCTCCGGCCACACCGTACACCTCCGTAGCGTGCAAAAGTTTCGAAATTCAGCGACGCCTCGCCAAACAGACTCCTCGTAAAAAAAAAAAAAGTTGCTCCGGCACCAATGAGGTGCAAAGCAGACGAGCGTTACGACGACGTCCACTCCAGCGGAATGAGCGAAGTCCGCGGCGGACTGCTTTTCTGCTCGCTCTGGTGCAGCTTGCACGCGGCCGCCGCGACTTGCTGAAGCGTGCACGACGACGGCGAAGCGAACGAAGGTGGTGAAGGCGTGTCTGGCAGTCCTTGAACCCGGGGCCTTGGCCGGTTCTTGGCGCATGCAGCGCCGGGCGTGACGTTCGCTCACTGGCGCGAGGAGGCACCGGGAACGCCAAAAAAGAACGCCACGCCGCCGCCGGGGCAAACACTTTCTCCCGCGACCGTGGAGGAGCGATCATCCATCGCTCGACGGCGGAAGGAGAGGTCGCTTCGGGGGATTGGTTGCCAGCCTGTTGTACAACACACAGCCTGTCTTCACTGCTGCTGCCGTCCACTCCAAGCAAAGGTAAGGCGGACGCGCGACTCCGCAACCTGCGCGTGTGCAGTAGCCGCGAGGGCGTCCTTGGAAACTTTATGTAGAGCTGTCGGTAAACGCCGACTCGCTTACGGAAACCACCTACGCGTGTAGTTGCGGCCCATGTGTCTATCAAAGCCTTTCTCCGACTGCAGCCTTCGCGTGTGTGACAAAGTCGTCCTGCGATAAATTTTATCGTTCTCTTCAGTAAGTGAGATAGAGGCTGCGATTATTGTGCGAAAAGTTTTTGCGTATATTACCTCTCCCCCTATCCTCTCTTCCTGTCCCCTCAGCTCTTTCACTTCGTTTCTCCATTCTGCCTGCTATCCTTTATTTCCTCTGCCCCAGCTCAGGTGCTTCAGTATCGGTGGCAGATGCCACGGATAGCAAAAATTTGTTCCTTACATTTTATTATTATTAATGTAATAAACCACTTACTACTTACTACTACTAGAGGCTGCGGAGGACAGTGCTCCGGAAGCGTACTAACTGTAAAGAGCGATGCTTTTATGGAGCCACAACTTTTGTTGTCGCGAAGTGCACAATAGGAGAATCGACCAGGAATACTCCAGAAAACGAATAGGGGTCGTCAAAGCTGCGACACTCAGCGCAGAGTTGTTACGCTTTATGGATACGTTGACACGACGAATTCTCGGAGAAAACTCGTAGCGATCGCGCCCGACGGTAGTCTGGTTAGTTCGCAGTGTCGAAGAAAACAAGCAAACAAACACTGTAGTCATTGACTGCACAGTATAGGGGTAGGTGTGGAACATGTGCTACAATACGTCTAAAGTGATGCCTCCCACTCTGCGAGTCTGTTTGACCAATCATGGGACTTGTGATTTCGTCCAAGAAACAAAGTGGTCTTAAAAAGAAGATTATGCGCCATGTTTCATCCAACAGGTAATTATAAGTATAATGATTACAAGAGGAGGTTTTGACCGGAATTAAGATACTCGATTGGTCTTTCAACTGCGTCCTCGTGTTCGCTCCCGGCAAAACATTTTGAATATTTTCCCGGGTTTTCCTTCAGCTCGTTGAAAGCAAAAATCTGTGAATGAAACCATCATGAGTTAACGCTTTCAGAAGCAACAACTCTGTACACATAACGTGATTGCCAGAATTCATAGCAGAGCGTGACCACAGCTGCAGACCGCCATAGTGTGGCCTGTCATTCAGAGCAGCGTGTCATATATTACATCAGATTTACAGAACGCTTGATGTAACGCTTGATTAAATAAATAAATAAATAAATAAATAAATAAATAAATAAATAAATAAATAAATAAATAAATTGAAAATATTAGGTTGCTGCCGTGGTGGGCGGTAAATACGGCCAGTAGCCGTACATGAGCTTCCAAAAATTTCTCAACATTGCCGTTTTTTTTTAAGAACCGGAAACGCCTCACTTTCTGAAATAGTCGCTTCCACGTGAGTCACTTCCGACTGAGAAAATCGTCCTCTCCGGAAGTTCATGCTTGAATGCATATGAGCCGGTACTGATGGAAAGGTCTTTCGTAACAGGGCATAAGCGCTGGCCGCCTTTGACAACATGCCGCCACACGAAGAAACATCTTTCACAACACTTGTTCACCTCACAAAAACATGTTTTGATGTATGCATCCCGAGTAACACGCGTTTTATAACGCTGTGGCAGTTTCCGATAAACTTCAAGATCACGTGCTTTCTTTCCAGCTTTCATCATCCGTCAAGCTCGAATACTCGGCGCACATTTGAGGTCAGATGCAGCCCAACATAATTTTCTTTTCTCAGCTACGTTACGCTCACAGAGCGGCAGAAACGCAGACGTTCACCGCAGTTACGCCTGTCTTTCGGCCAGAGTGCATCTGCTTTGCACCCAAACATGACCGCCACTGTACGAAGTGCAGATTCGCGGCGTCGCATTCCACTGGCTAACGTGACGCGCCTAGGGTTACAGACCATTAAAGTACAACTTGTTAGATTTTGGCCTCCGGCGCCGTGTCAGCCACATTACTCGACAGCGCAGGCTTGAAGCTGCTAAACATCATGAAACACGGGCACAGGGGACAATGGACGAAAGACTAGCATTTCCAAGAAGACCCTTTCTTAACCTGCTAAGCCAGCTTTGCCGCCATGTTGCTTGCTCGCCCAACGGCCGAACAGAAAGATTTAGAAGCGGGAAACACGCGCGCAGTTCTTATTCTGAACGTAGCAGACGGGGAGGTGGACGCATAATGACACAAAGTGCATCTCTCAAACGCTAGCATGTGTAATCCTCTTCAGTAAACGTTTACTCACTTCGCTTCATATGTAATCGGCATTTCGTCACTTTGCATGACTTAAGGCAAAGTGCATGGTTGGCATCTGAAGACACATGCATAAATTCGACTCCTAACCTGTCCCCGAAGGGAATCAAGTGACAATCATCGTCGTCGCAATAAAGCGGTCAGCACAACGCGTGGAATGCCTGCCCATCTGGACGCGACAAAACAATTGTGCAGCCGATTCAGCAGCGGACAAGCAACTCCAAGAAGTCGGTGCAGTCATGAATGGGTGGGATGTTGAAGCACCAAGTTAATCAAATCGTCCTCAGCTAAAAGGTTTTCTTTTCAGCGCTAGCTGTTATGGCGAAGGTTACCGGCCTAAACGTAGTGATAATGACCGCTGAGCGTCCGTGCATGTGAGCGTGGCAGAAGGGGGGGGGGGGGATAAGGAAATACTCCCAGGGCCGCAATCGCGTGAGCATACCGTGCACGCGTAGCCCGCGCCTCACGCGTGGCAAATGCAACAATCGCAAAACGACAAGGAGGAACAGTCAGCACTGATCATCCGCATATCTACAGATGTAATCGCTATTTTTTTTTGTTTCGGTTCTTGGTACTTCAAGGCTAACTACGGGGACTTGTCGAACATTTTGATTTGATAATCACACCCCATCCCTTACAGTACTTCTCTCCAGTACAAAAGACAGTGTTCCAAAAAAACAACAACAAACGAGTACAAGTATTTTAAAACAGCAAAAAAAAAACGACAAAAACAATGTGTGCGGTTGACTAAAATGGCGGCTTTGACAGCTGAATAATTATTTTTCTAAAGTGACCAAAAATAAGCTTGAAATGGTGTCCTTCAGCAACCGCAGAGAAAACATCAATGAGCATGTAAACCATGACGTCACACAAGCAAAGTTTTCCGCAGAAATCCCCAGGCCACGAAATGGAAAATTTTAAAATTCATTTACGCGGCATAAAAACGCCGCCAGACTGCGAAGTTTCCCACAAAAGACCATAAAACTGCAGAGAACGTACTGTGAAAGTTTTCAATAAAATCTGCTGAGATAAAAAACGCCGAAACCACCCTTCAATTCACAACGCATAAACCACTCGTACATGATGCGTCAAAAGTTCCCAGGCAACAGGTCTTACTTAGAGCAATGTACTGGGGGAATTTACGACACCTCCGAAGCTCGAAACCCTTTTCAGAGGGTACAACGCTTATAAAAACTTCAGACTGTCTTTAGACTGTCCATAGACATCTCCCTATAAAGTATACAGACTCTCTATAGACGAACCCTAAACAATAGCCTATAGGCAATACAAATCCTATACACGGTCTATAGATAATCTATAGATTTATGTTCATACACTTTTAGTAGACTTTTACCTATAGACAGTCTATATAGACTATGAATAGACTAAATAAATATCGATAGGAAGGCAATAGAGTTTATAAGAAGTCGACAGACTGTCTACAGACCATTTTTATAAGTGAAGGTAGCATCATTTTCACCTCTGGGATACTTGGTAGCTTCTTAGGCGTCTTACGCGCCAGAATATACGGCTAAAGAGCGGACCTCGTGGCCTGGAAACTTCCTGACGCGCCCCGTGCACGCTGTCTCCAGTGTCTATTTGATGGTGGGTGATCGTTTAGACGTCTTCACTTCGCCAAGCCTTAGCACACACATGAAGGAAGTCGTCAAAGGATTGAAAGGCCAGACAATCTGATGCTGGTATCAAAAACTCAAAAGCTTGGAATCAAATTGTTCGTCTGCACTAGACTGCGTGCAACAACTTTGGAGCGTCTCCGCTGAGAACCCGCCCCTCACCCGGTCGTTCTGCAAAAGCGTGCCGTGCTGCATTAGCAGCTATGGGGTATGTCTGGAGAAGCTGGCGCAGCTTGGCCATGCACAATGCCAGCTAGTATGTCCATGCACTGGCTACTTACTGCCTTGATGCAGCATCTTGAACCTGGGTGCTACGCCGACAAAGCATGAAGGGTGACCCCGACAAGGGCACATCTCCTCGATGCGGCCTTCCGATACGGCCTTCATTGTCGCAGAAGATGCTCAACGTTACCAAACTACAGAAAAATCGGCTTCTGTCTATTGATAATACAGATATATTTACGTGCGCTAGCGACGGCATTGTGGGGTTGCAGGACATACAAGCTGCATTTTATTAACTGTGATCAGCAAAAAGGAAAAACCCTTCTACGCCGTCGAGTGTACTGCGTATGCTTTCTCATGCGCTCAAGGCCATTAACAAGAGTCCGAATGTCACTCCATGAAGGCTCGGCTGAGCTGCGTTGAATAGCGTTCCACGAGATGGAGGCAAAAGAGTCTTGAGAACTTCATTGAGTTCCAGGATATCCAGTGGAGTTGCGATGGAATTGAATTACATTTTGGCTCTTCTTGAGTAGGTGTAATACCTACAACATGCGTCGCCGCAGGTGGCAGCCAGAGCTGCTTTTACGACTCTGGGTGTCACCCACACGCAGTATACGTATCCACAGTGCTGTAAAAATTAGGGGAGTAGGGGTCCATACTGCCCTGCTGGATACCATGTGAGAAAACAATCTATAGCTAGGAAGGAGGTAGTCTGGGGCAACTGTTCCTTAACTGCATAAGCGAATAATAAATGGCGGATGAAAAGTTTTTAGGTACTATAACGAAGGACAATTGAATCACCAGAGCGAATGAAAAAAACCTTCTATGCATGGCTCGTTTCTTCCCCGACGTCGACCGTGGGTTCATCACGGTGGTGAGCGGAGAAGACCTGGCGCCTCCCGAGTTTCATCGTTCCAGTGCTTCGCCAATAGCCTCTTTCGTATCTTCTAAACGCCTGCTCCTGTGGATCCCCGGCAGCAGTTTCTGCCGCCCGCAGACATGACGACGGAGCATGGAATTCGGCAATAACTAGGGAGAATCCCGCACCCTGACGGGCCTTTCTCTGCCAGGCAGTGTCACCGCATGTAATAATAGAATTTTATAATAGGCCATGAGGCACGAGAGGGTTACTTCGCTGCTCGCGGAATCCGCTCTCATATGCTTCTGCTTCTGCGCTTTCGACTACGACAATCCACGACAGAGGCGGCCAGCCCGGGATGTGTGCGCTTCATAACCGCCTCTTGTCATTACCGCTTTCAAGGGTAAACCAGTAGCGCAGCGTTATAGCGACAAGCTCAGTGCCATACTGTTGCCAGGGCTGCCTACAACGCAAAGAGAATGAGTGCAATCGGAACTCACCGCTCACGTGTTTTTAGTCGCGTTAGAGCCCATGGTGCTTCCTGAACGCGTAACACGTGCGGTGGGCGTCCCTTGAACCGACGAGGCTCCTTCTTCGACGGGGGCTGCATTTGTCGCGCTTCGGCGCCGGCCGCCGCTGCGGCACGGGCGAGTGAATACCGGCTGATGCGCCCTATGGCCGCTCCAATGCAGCTTTTCTTGTCCGCAGAAGATGCGCCCTGTTCCTGCGCGCTTTGGTGGCATCAAGGCCTTTTGTGCCTCGCAACAATTGCTTCAGGTATTCTGTTTTCCCAAGAACAGTAACGGACTGGAATCGGCTTACCAACGACGAAAAATTATCACAGCAATCTGTGGAAGGAATCATTTACTAGTAGTCTAAGTTTCCCCTAATTTCTACTTTGTCGTTGCATTTCGCTGTACTCGGTAATCAGGTTTAAATATTTTTGTTACTGACTGGTTGTAATAGTTGCACTATAAATATTATTTTCTCTGTTCACTGCCGATGAGTGGTTGTTTAGTATTGTTACTTTTATGCCTGAGCCTTTTGGCTGAAGTTTTCACAGTTTTCCTTGTACTTGTAATTTTGCTTTTTTTTGTATTCATGTACCCACCCTGTTAATATCCCTTGTGAGGCGCCGCGGTGGCTCAGTGGTTATGGTGCTCGGCTGCTGACCCGAGAGACGCGGATTCGATCCCGGCCGCGGCGGTCGAATTTCGATGGAGGCGAAATTCTAGAGGCCCGTGTACTGTGCGATGTCACTGCACGTGAAAGAACCCCAGGTAGACGAAGTTTCCGGATCCCCCCACTACAGCGTCCCTCATTGGCTGAGTAGCGCTGAGGCGTTAAACCCCTATGAAGCAAACCAACATCTCTTGTGGGATGGCAGTATTCATAATTAAAAATAAACGACTTTCGTTGCTTTATGACGACAACGCTTTTACCTGAGTGCCCTATCTGCGTGTAAACAGTAATAAAAGATTCGCACAGGTTACTTGCAGCAACTTCTGCAAGGAAAGATCGCCAATCGTAATGTTGCAACGAAAAGTCGAGATTTCCTTTATCGACGACCTCTATTTCTGATACTGGTTTGTTAACGGAAGCAAAACGGAAGTAAAAAGCTACACGCGACAAAGAACTGATCGGACAGCTTTTGCTCAAAAATAAACGGAAATACGTGGTCGTTCTTGGTACGAACGTTGTTGACGTGATCTATAAAAGAAGACACAAATGATGCGCCCAAATTTCGACACGTGTTGAGAGGTTGATAACGGCGTCTATTCCATTGTCAGCAAGCGTGTTCAAGTAATCAGCTACAATGTGTCGTTCTCTCTTCAACACGACAATGTTAACATCGTCTATCACGCACACGTGACCAGGTGGAAAAGCAGGTAGACGCAATTCATCCACAAACTTTCTGACGCTTTGGTTTGTAGGCCCATAGATCGCGAGCAATGTGATGACAACAGATTGTGTGCAAATACGAAGGGCGAACGATTCGGCGCTTGTGGAGGTTGTATTCAGAGGACTCGAAGTCCAACCATATTTAATAAAGGCAGCAAAATCCACTGCCACAGCCGTCCTTGCGTGAAAAAAAAACTATTGTGGTGACATTGGAGCGAAAATAAGACTAGTTTGTTCTTGCCCAATATTAATTTCAGTTAAGACAAAAACATCAGCTATATCACGCACAGCACCAACGTGGAAACAAAATTCATTCCAGTGCTTCCGAATACTGCGCACGATGTCATGAAAAACAGTGAAAACACCTTGGCCAGCTTTTAAAAAGACAGAAAGAGATGGAAAATCTCGAAATTGTTCGCACAGAGACATGTATCAAGAAAACGAGTACAATAAACAAAGCAGGAGAAAAAAAAGAAAACAGTGGTCAGGCCAGCTCAGTCAAGTAAGAAGGGCTCATTATGCGCGCAACTGGATCACCTTTCTTTTTTCGATTTTAGATTTTGCCATGTTTCACCCACTCGAACTTGAAATCGGCTTCCTTGGCCTTGGACTTTGTCGCCCAGAACAATACTCTGTTGTATTTTGTCAAGTTTTCGAGAAAGAAAATTGAGGGCTCGTTTTCCTGCGCCAAAAATTGCAATTTATTCCGCTTTGCCAGCCAGCTGCCACGCATGTTTGCCTAAAGAAAGCGCACTAAAACTGGCGCTGTTTTCTTAGCCTGCCTGGGTGCCCAGCTATTACATGACCTGGGAGGAATGAGTCAATGCCCAGTTGAGCGGCCAGTCCAGCAACGGCAGTACTGAAGTTTCCGCTGGGACCTTGGGTAGGCCATGGATTTCGAGGTTCGAGGGCCTACTGTACTGCTCAGAGGCATTTATTTCGCTTCGGATGTCTTTTGAATGGCAGCTGTCTGAGAGGCGACCTGATCCTCAAGCACCATTACTTTCTATGACAATGCAAAAATGTTTTTGTCTCGTGTTGCTGATTCTTGCCGCAAGGAATCATATTTACTGGAAAGACTGAGTCGTGTATTTCCTGAGTTTTTGTTTTCAATCCCAGACTTCAGGCCTAGCAGCTCGTCTATCTTGGAAGGAACCAATGAAAGACACTCAACTTGCTCCCGAATAGAATTCAGCAGCGATAGCTTTTCAGCAACGGCTGTTAACTGACTAGATTTACCTTGTGACGAATCCTCTGATCTGCATCTTTTGCATCGGCACTTTTCTCTCTTTTTCTCGCCTATCGGCAAAAACGTGCCTTCAGCCACGCCTGAGCACTCCTGGTCGAGGTGATATAATGATGCACAGCTGAACAATTCCATATATCGGTCCTCATCAGCAAAATCATCCCCCCCCCCCCCCCCCATGAGTACACCTATTTCCCTCCATCAAACATGGGCACAAGAACACACACACGACAGCTTAATCAAAGAGCAGTATTGCAGTCGGCGGCACGGAACGGTACAAAATAATGGCGATAGCGAAGCCAGCTCACCTGCAGTGACAAAACGAATCGGCTCAGGACGTGCCGCCAACTTCACTTGCTGCTTGCAAGCGACGCGCTTTTATGGGAGGATGACGGTACACGCCGATCAGGGCACCACCTTGCGCTGAGAACCGAAGTCACGAAGAACCGAAAAAGTTCCTCTTATTTTCAGCAGAGGTGTGAAACCGACGAACCAACATTCGACGTCCGATGACCCACTTGAAATTTACGTGACGCAGTTGCGCACCTGCAGTGACAAAATGAATCGTTTAGGGCCGGATCCGGACGGGCCTACAACTGCCAAGCGAACTGCCAAGCCAAGAAGCATTCCTTATTTCCCGGCGCTTTTCTTCTGGCATGAAAGGGCTGCAGACACTACGGTAAACTAAGCTGCCGCCTGACTCGCGGGAAAGTTCGAAGGAGCGAACAGTTCCTTATTATTTCCAGATCTCTGACGAAGAGGTTTCAATACCGAAAAACAATCGCGCATCTAACAAAATAACGAGCAGCGCTAAAGAAAGGACTGTTGAGGAACCGCTCTCTCTTTTCTCCTTTCCATCCATGTAGAAACGCCTTGGTAGGCGAATATTCAATGCGCCCAGGGAGCGTCGCGAAACCGGCAACTGAATCACAGAAGCGTGAAAACGGGGTGAAAGCGCGCAGAGACGCCCTTGCGACGGCGGTCAGCGACACTGGGCGCAGAGACCGACGCCCTTTTCGCTGTCCGTGACCCTCTCCCGCTAACGAGGGCGATAAACCACGCTCCCGGCGGCCGACCGCGGAAGACAGAGCCGCACTGGCATCGTGATGTAACGGGCCGTCCGCGAAATGGAGCGTGCGTGTTCCGAAGGGGGGAGGGGCGACGCCGAATCAACGCTCGCTGGGCGCGCATCGACGACGACTGTCGCGCCGCGGCCGGTCGCCACCAGCGTTGGCCATGGAGAAGGGTTGATGAAGTTGCTCCATCAGGGCGTCGAGAAGAGCGCATCCACCCTGCGAGGGGAGCCAGTGCGGGACACCGCAGGGAGGGAGGGGGACGAGCAGCGCCGCGGTCCCGCTCTGATGCTCGCGCTGACCCCGAAAAAGCGGAGCGGAGCCACCACGTGACGGACGGTGAGGAGCGACAGCCAGCGAGCCTCTCAGCCGGCACGACTGCAGTCTTGCCTCCTTTTCAGCGCCGCGGAGACGGGCATTCTAGATCGGAGGAAAAAGTGTGCGCGCCTCTTCTGCCGCCCTGGCTCGACGACCAGCCGGCGGCCGAACGGCTGAGCGCCTCTTCGGTAGTCTGCGCTGCGAGAGGAGCCCAAGGTCAGTTCCACGCCGCTCCCGGAGGATATGCGGCCGACCAGAAGACGCCCAGCCGCTACTACCGCAGGCGGGACGCAGTTCGCAAGGCCGTCGTCGATTTGAGTTGCGTCAGCGTCAAACGGTCATCGTGGTTCGATTGTGCGCGACCTTGAATGATGCGCGCTCACGCATCCCGGCGGCCAGGAGGGACGTAACTGTGGTGACGATAAAGGGGAGCCCATGGTCTAGCGCGTGGTGATCTGTGGCGTAACGGCGCTGCACGACTTCGGACAAGGTCACCGGTCCACGGTTCGTCGGTGTAGTGACTGTGCGGTGACCGCGGAGCTCCCGCCGCCTCAACGTAGTGACGACTGTGACGGATCAGTCACCCACTGCCCAAGAAATAGTTTTTTAGCAACCTCACTTCTGCCTGCCCCCAGTGCCTCCGTCGCAGAAGGCCCGGTGACTTCTTGGCGCCGGTACTCGGGATTCTAATCCAAGAACAGCCTTTGGAAGTTACCGTGCCGGGCTGTAACAACACGCGGAGCCTGATCAAGAGATGTACAGTGGCATCTCGTCTGAAGCGTCTCTGTTTTCAAAGACAACGCTGGTTTCGTAATGTGGCAGTGCATTACGTCGAGGGCTCATCACAACAGAGCAGTCGCCCGGCATTATGTACGCGGTTTAGTTGCAAGTGTGAAGACCGGCTGGCCGGCGCCAGGAAAGCCAAGAAGACAATACTTTCCATGAGACGGAAAAAGCGCCTTTGTGCGTTTATGATTCGCTATTTTGCAAGCGTTGCATCTACAGAGTGTAGTGCGCAAAACTGAGATTGCTGTGCAGACCTGGAAATCGTGTGGCAATAGGCTAAGACGAGTGCAATTTCCTAGTGCGATGTTCAGAACTTCATCATGCGCCTCATCTGCAGAGAAATTCTTTATGCCATAGCTTGAACAAGATAAATAGACCTCGCAATTGTACGGCGACCCAACAAGGAATGATAGAAGCGAGCTGTGTGCTAACAAACTGACGACCGAGTCAGTTACTGCAAGTGAATACATCCGCCATCAGTGTACTTATTCATGCACTGAGTTGTCCGCACATACTAACCCTGGATGTCCCGATACCTTGTCTCTTAACGGAAGTACAAGGACCCGACCTATCGTATAGCCTGTGGACATGCGGTTCACCGACCGCCGACACTGGCTGTGCACACCGTTCAGCGAGACCTTCGCACTTCGTTTCAAGTGCTCCGAGGATTACCGTGTCGACGACGCTACTCGCACCAAACAAGGACCTGGGCCCTAGTGCTTAGACGTCCAACATGTTACGGCGCGGGTGAGTACGATCCATGTACTGCGAGTTGCGGTCGTAATATTGCGCGTGATTACATCGCGCAACGTTATTTAACGTTGTTTAGGCATTGCCCTTGAAAGGAGCGATGAAGACAACTCGATGTATTTCTTGTTCTTAGTTAAAGTCGAGTTTTTTCGGTCTTTGCGGTAATGCTGATGTTTATTAGGAAAGAAAAGAGCTGTTTATTGCAGCGAAAATTGCGTTTAAATATGGAACATAATCTTTTTTTCACTCCCCGATTCAAACGTTGACGTCAAGACCGAAAACGACTCCGTGATCTCCGTTCGTGTCAGGAGTACGCGCGCAAAAAATTGCCTGGACGTCATCGCTGTTTGCATGCGAAGACGACCGCTGAAGGCACCGCTTCTATTTGGATCTTTTAATCTCTGCTAGCTTATAAAAGTTTGATAAGGAGCCATATTAAGTGCAAGTATCGTATTCGCCATTAAAAAGTGTTATAGTCTATTAAAAAACGGGCCAACGTGTCCTCAGTGTACCTCTAAAGGTGCGCAGACACAAAATTTGGAACTCAAACAAACGACAGTATTTGTTTCAAGGTCGTGAGAAAATGCCGTCTAGCAAGTTTCAGCCGCAGGCGTTGTGAGGTACATAATATGATACCATTGTGAATGTTGTCCGAACAGCCTCTCGGCATTTCTACCCACATCGAGTGACGTCAAGGTGCACTTGAGCGCTGGCGCCGACCGAGAGCAAAACTTGCATGCAGAATCGTTTGTAAATAATTATTCACCGGTGTTTTGAGCTCGCTTTCATGATCATTAAGCCTGTAAGCTTTCAAAGCATGCAAAGAAACGGACACCCAAAAACTCTGTGTGTGTAGCCCCTTAACATGGCCATACACTGTAGGCAAACGACAAATGTGGACGGCAGTGGTCAGATGATGGAAACGCCGCGCGGAGAAGAGTTCAGCTCTCTGGTGGCGTGTCCATCTTTTCCGTAAAACTACGAACTCAAGCGCGGGTAAAAATACAAGAGGAAAAAGTGCCGAACAATGGAGGCGCCTCTTTTTGTTGGGGCGGCCTCACTCAAGGCGCCATTCTCTCGGCGGGCATCTATATAGGCCGCGAAGGAAAAGTGCCCCGGACAAGGTTGGCCTTTTGCATGCGAACAAAACGCCTTTTCGCGGTCATCGCTGTGGCGGTGGGATGCGTGAGATGCGACTTCCGCGCAAAACACGCTTCAAGGCCGAAACTCCTCACGCTCACGCTGCGAATAGCCCGTTGAGAAGATTGACCTCTGCAGGATATCAGAGAATCGAGTTTAACAGCGACTGTAGGCGATGGCAATCACAACTCCTGTGGATTTATTTAGTTTAATTTGTTGGGACAATGCTGGCAGAGTACTTTGAGTAATCTTATCATCGTTTCTTAAAATTTATGTAGGTAATGCCCACCTGCTGAGCTGTCAACCAGAGACTGGCAAGTATTCGAAACAAATAAATAAATAAACCATTACGTGCATTGAGTTTCAGAGTGATCTAGCGCAATGTAAACGGAAATCTGGAAAATGCTACGTCTTTTTTATTTTATCATTTATGCCAGCAAGTGTGCCCGTGGGATTGCACTTCAATGGATTCAAACGTCTATCCTTCCATACGACTCTAAAAGAGCATCATGCTGATCAGCCGCGCAGCCAGAAATTTTTTTCGGGAGGGGCACGAGGCAGTAGTATAGGGCGAAGTCCGGGGAGGGGGGGGGGGGGGGGGGCTGGGCTCTTTCGGGCTTCCCTTGGATACGTGCCTGTTGCTGATATACAATCAACCATCATAGAAGACCGGCGACAAAATAAGTGCTGCGTGTTCAGCAGCAGGCGCTTGAGTAGCGAAGTCGTACTTTAATAATCAGCGCGACTGTCGTTGCAAGAAAGCTCGAAGTGCAAGTTTATGGTTTATGTGGGTCTAACGTCCCAAAAGATTCAGGCTCTGAGGGACGCCGTAGTGAAGGGTTCCGGAAATTTCGACCACTTGGGAATCTTTAACGCGTACTGACATCGCACAGTATACGGGCCTCTGACAGGCTCTTGTAAGGTGCCTAAGGGAACGGTTTTGGAGCGGCGAACATCACTAACTCATCATTTACGGCACATAAGCGGTGAGTTGTATTTAGCAGTAAAACCTTAAATGAAACAGGAGTGCAGATGCCAGAGCAGAGAGCTTGGTATCGTGTTACGACGACCAAACGTGCATATGACAAACATTCAGATTTGTCACCTCGCTGAGATAAAGTTTCGTATCGTGTATAAGACTCGACCTTACTCCTGCTACACCCCCTCGCGCTTGGGAGGCTGAGGAATGCGCGGTGGTGACAGAATCATAATAACCCTTAATGAAACCGCGAGTGCACGTTCCATTTATTATCTCTCTTTCGCCCTGAATATTATGATTGTCCCAGTTATTGTGCTGCAAAATAATTAACATAGCCATTGCAATAATTTAGACCGTAAATGGTCGCACCTGAGAGAGTTCAAGCAATAGTAAGCGCCGTCACCGGCTTCATTATAGTTACCTGTGATGAATACTGTGATTACGTGCCAGTTTCAATAATTACACCCGTAATAATCACATCTATGCTAGTAAAGGTAATTGCGTGCTATTATCTGATTAATTAGTACTTGTTTTCTTTGCAGGGATAATTGCCCCTGCTCATCAGTTCTGCTAATGGCTGCCACAATTAGCAACATCTGTGTCAGTTCTTGCAATTACTTAACGCACCTCATTTTTCTCTTTGTGGCCGCACTAATTTAATCTGACCGCACATAGAAATGGGCAACACCTGCAGTGTCACGCAAAGTGACGCGACAGTTCTCCAAGTGGTGCAGCTTTGTTTAGCATTTTAAAATGTAAATTGTGAATTATGAGACTTAACGCCCCGGTATGACACATTGGCTATGAGGGGAACCGCAGTGAAGAGCCGTGGAATAAATTTAGACCACCTGCGGTTCAAAACACCCGTATGATGACAAAACCATTGCTGCACATTTACCGTACATTTATGTAAACATTGGGAGCCATGCATCAATTCATTCCAGCTCAAATCGAGTTTGTAAAAAGGGAATGTAATGGTAAGCGAACATAACCGATGCGCCCATAGGTGAACGTAAGGGATCCCAGAAGAAGAAAAGCCTAGAAGGGGGAAGGCAGAGAGCCAGGGGGCGGACGAGGTTTGGAAGCTTGCGAGGATAAGGGGGCCGCAGCTGGTACAGGACAGGGCTAATTGTAGAGGACACGGAAAGGCCTTTCATTTTCATTGTATTCACAGAACACATATTATACAATCTCTGAATGCAAAAATAGCAGTACAGCAGCAAGAGGTCCAGAAGTGCGAGACTGCAGTGGGACCTCTTTTGGCAAAGTGAGAAAGGAAAAATTATGGTCGCAGGATAAAGGGTTATGTAGTAAACTGAAAACACGTAGGCAGTGTAAAAAAAAACAACAACTGTCAAACACCTATCACACAAGACGAGTACAGATGTTAATTAGTACGAAATGGAAAAGATCCATATTCAAGGTATGAATACCAGGAAACTACGAAACACAGTAATAAAATGTCATCATATCAGCCAAGAAAGAAAACGACCAGAATTAATTATTCGCACCCCACAAATTGAAGTGCCACAACAGTCGACGGTATGTCTTAAACAACAGAAAAGATGTCAATATTTTATGTCATTCAGTAAAGAGTTCTATTATTTAGTCATTGCGGAAGTGACTGACTGAGTAGTGCTAATTAATTCGAATTACAGATATCAGAATATAGGAGATTATGATGATGAGTAAATCTAGTGCGTTTGGGATTATCCACCTGGCAACGGTGAACGCACGTGGGCGTATCTGGGCTGATAATGATCTTACCAGGGCCTGCGAACAAACTTGGCGTAAAACATCGGAAAAGCAACTTCGCCCTCTCCCTGGGAGTCACGGCCTCCCTGCAGCCCCGCGAATAGCGCGACAAAAAGGTGTCGCACGACGCTGCCGAGAAAGCGGGCCGCGCATGCCGCTGCTGTCGCGGCGCGTGTCTCACGCTCGGCGTCCATCAGGACGCAACGGGGCGAACGACCTCCTCTCCGAGGGGCTCCGCGAACGCGCTCTCCGAGAATGAGAGTGCGCGTGCAGCCTTGTGTAATGCGTGCGCGTAAAAAGTGAAGGCCCTGGGCATTCGTGCTTGGCGACACG